>NC_135549.1:2955000-3227500 GCF_964340395.1 Glandiceps talaboti | reverse complement strand
TATTTTTGAAGCTTGCGTGGCACATACTTTGTACACTTGTACATGTTGAATACATGCAATCAGAGAAGAAAACTATTCTGGGCAAGATATGTATATAGTAAAAGACTTTGTACAGTTAGTAAATAGATGCAAATTTGTATACAGTGGAGATATTTTAATTGGGTAATCATGATTGAAGGTACAATTATTATAATAGGAGACTCCCCAGGTCTTCTTTATACCTCATTTGGTAAGGATGGAGGTATACAGAATGGTATGATACCCTCTCTTAGTACAGAGACATGATTTATTGTATTTTACTTCTTGAAATTCTTTCATATACAGAGTAACATTATTTGAGTGCATAGCACTCATTCTCCCAATGAAACCAGTTGCAAAGCAACAAAACCAACACACATCCAGAGGGACAAAACAAAAGACAACAAACAAAAACGAGACACTAGACTTACAATAATGGTGACTAGTATAAAAGTTACAATGGCATTAAAAGAAAGGTGGCTGAGAATGATAAAAGTCCCATTCCTGACAACTATAAGTGGCCACTATGAATTTTGCTCCATGATTGAAATTGTAATTAGTAATTAAGCCAGTTAAATCATGGATGCTGAAGAGCTCAAACATCTATAGTTAAATTAAGAGGGGCTTTCCAATCATGAGTTTGCAGAAGTTGGACAAGCAAAGCCTGAAATCTTACAAAAAGCCAAAGTGTGTGAGTGTAGTGAACTGTTCATAAGAATTCATGATTGCTTTGTATTGTGGATACATGAAGATGGACTGGAATCTCCTGCAACAAAAAGATTATGTAAATTGTCTTGAGGCTGTGTACTTACATGTAATTTCTTGCTTTTATATTTTAGGCTTGGTGACCTTGAATGAAATGAAAGCTAAAAGAGAAGATCTGGTGAAAGAGAGAGAAAAAGAGTTGGCTAAGGCAGCTCCACATGCATTGAAAATAGCGTAAGTGATAGCTGTAAAATATAACACGTACATCACAAAGTATAAATTGAAAAATGTGATTGAGATGTTAGAACAAATTTAAATTTTTCAAACTTTGAAAGATCATGTTTTCTTCTGGTTCATGAGACAATTGTTGTTGCAATTTGTGCTTTCAATGATGTAAAAACTATAAATGTATACAATAGCATAAATTTGTGAGAAACATTTCCAAGAACGATCTCTTTTCTTGAGACAGCGTTAACTTGGTCTTGAGTTTCTCATTCACACCATCTTGGATGTTAGGATAACCTTAAATTATTTTCATTCAAGCAGAGAGAAGAGGAAGAAGGAAAAACAACAAAAGAAGCAAAGAGCAGCATTGTCTTTTGATGTTGATGAGGAAGATGATGAAGATGATGATGATGATAATGATGATGATGATGATGGTAGTGGAGAAAGCGAGGAGGAAAAAGAAGAATATTTTGTAGTGACAAAGAAGAAAAAATTAGGAAAGAATCCTGATGTTGATACAAGTTTTTTACCTGATAAAGATAGAGAGGTACGTACAGTACATTTTTACTTGCTTCGTTCAAAGAGTGAGTATATAGATGTTTCCTGGTTCCATGAAAACTCCAAAACAGATAGGTGTTTGAAACCTATGCTGCCATTTTCAAAGTAGACCACTATATTTTCATGACCAGGATAGTGAACAGCAAAACAAATATACAATACCCGGTATATATGATACATGTATTCTTTTACGTTTTACTGAATTTGGTCAAAACAATGGCACCCAAAGTCATCATTTACAACAAAAATCATGAAACCTGAAACAAAACATTATCCAGCTCTACAAAAATCTTACCAACATGGCAACATTTTATTATCTGGTAAGACAATGCATCTCAAAGGTGTTGCTAACTATTTTTGTCTGGCTCAACAAAAAACCTAAATAACATTTCAACATGTTTATCTGGCACGACAAGACTTGAATTAGAAATGTTACATCTTAGTCAATTGGCTGTCTCAAATATGTCAGAATGTATGCACCAATATTAGGTTTACTGTCAGTGTTGTCCTTGTACTGATAATGGTAGTTCACTGTCGGTGATAAGAAAGTGTAGCAATATTGGTTAAGATGTATGTAACGCCAGACAATTAAAGAAGCAATTTTGTCAAGATTTTTGTCACTCCAGATGATAAAATGTAGCAATGTTAGTAAGATTTTTGTCTGGCTAGGCAACGTTTTGTATCAGGTTTCATGATTTTTGCAGTATTTAAACAACTACTGTTTTTTTTTCAACTCACAGGAAGAAGAAAACAAACTAAGAGAAGTCCTTAGACAAGAATGGGTTGCAAAACAAGAAAAATTAAAAGGTAAGCTTTCGTTTTATATAAACCACAAACAGCACATTGATGTAATAATACCTCTCAAAAATGGATGTATGTTTAATATCTCCTTTCTCTAGGGAAAGTGAGTTTGTTTTAAGTTGATATTTACAATGAAATATAATCAATATCTTTTTTTTAGATAGAATGTACCCTCAAAATGTGTACATGTAAGTCATTATAAAATAATTTTCTTCAAGTGTTTACATTTGGCACCGTCATTCAACATGCGAATATCAACAAACTCAAACCCAAGTTTACATATCAGGTAAATTCTCTTACAAATTCCTTTTTTGACACCGTAGGTGAGGATGTTGAGATTACCTTCAGCTACTGGGATGGCTCAGGACACAGAAGATCTGTTCAGGTAAGTCTTACTACTCCAACTGCTTAGAGTAGGATACAGTTTAACTCATAGATTAGCACAGCAACATATGTTGGCATTTAGGGAGTGGAATTGAGCAGGAGATATGTTCACTGTAAGCAGCAAAGTTGACTCCATGAGAAGATGATCTAGTCTTTGCATTACACCATCAAAAAATCCCCTGAGATTAATTCTGATAGCTATTGACAGAACTATCAACTGAAATCAACAGTAGCCATAATAACAGAGTACTAAAGAATAAAAGACTACATCAATTATCTCATGTGTTGATGTGATTGACTCATCCACATAGCTAACCTCTATATATAGTTAATATGTTGAATGTTACAACAATTTCTAAATATGCCATCAGGTATGTGTATGAAGAGCAGTTGTGCCCCAAACTTTGGACTGAACAGTACACAGTTTCAAATTTTCAATTTTGCCTCAAACATATGTGCATAGAGTAATGTAGATTATTTGCTTATAACTTTCTGAAGTGGCATGGGCAATGGATGATCAATGTCGTGTCACCAATAACCTCCAAGTTTAAAACACAGTGACAAAGTCATCTTTGGTACTCTTAGGAAGACAATTATTGGACACAAAGATTTCATTTTTGTTCATCTTAACTTTTGTATGTTCACAGATGAAAAAAGGAAGTACAATTCAACATTTCCTACAAAAGACAATTGAAATGCTTCGAAAAGACTTCCATGAACTCAAGTAAGTGAGACTTCATGGTGAAATGTGATAAAATTATAACTGTTCAGAGGAGAACAGTATATCACATTTCAACAAAGTTATTTTAAAATGTAGATTCTTTGTTAAACTCTTTGTAACTATATAACACAAGCAAATTGGGTTTATAGCTATTTGAGTTGTATGAAAATATTTACATAGAATCACTATTAAAATATATGAGTACAATATTAATGTCATTGCATGCCTTTGAATGCATTAAAATCATATACTGGAGTTGTTAGCACACTTTGTCATAAAGAGGTGATCTCAACATTGTAGAAGTGTGTATAATAGCTTACACCATCAAGTCATTTCTGTGTTATTCCTAAATACATAGTTTGAATTCTGCCAAATAGTAATTACTAGTATGCCCAAATATTGTATAAAGTCAGCATTATATCTGTATTTTAAAAGTAATGTGGTAATTAATATTTAGTAAATTGAGTAAATAGAAATGTCAAATAATGGTTGCTTAGAAACAGGGTTTCATTTTTCTTTTGTTTTATTCCCTTCTGCAGTACATTTATTTGAACTAAATAGAGGCATACCTTACACAATACATGTAGTATATATTGAGTGATTATTCCACCTATGTTACATGTATAAAAAAAAAACCAAGCTCTTTCAGACAACTGTTTTTCTGGTTCATATTTAAATCACTTTATTTGACATTGGCTTTGAATCTGAGCTTTTTGGTATGAAGGCTGTGTGCACTATGCAGTTGTCTCATCTAAGAGATAGTGGAGTCTGTTATGCAAATCATTTCCAAAAGTTTCAATTCAAGTGAATTTATTGATGATATTTGCAGATCATCTACAGTTGAAAATCTGATGTACATTAAAGAGGATCTAATTATTCCACATGTAAGTAGACTCATTGTAATTTTCATCTCAGCATCAGTATTTGGTTACTTTCGGGTTGTTTTGTCTTTATTAGATTTGAAATAATCTTTTCATTGTTATACAGTGGTATTGACCTCTGAGTGATTCATAGAACAAAGACTAAACACTGCCTAAATGACAGAAGGATTTTACTCGTAAAGTCAGAATGACAACAATCCCCCTGTGCAGCTTATGCAAAACCAATTGATAAAATACATGGCCTTGTATCGGGAGGCACGCAATGCATCTTGAAACTAACATATCCATAGATTCAAAGTTGGAATGTGAGTGTGTATAGTCAGCACATTTCACCATTTAGTCATGAACAATTGTATTTTTGTATTTTTACTAAATCTTATTTATCATATTTTGCCACCTTTCTTTTTTCCACAGCATTACAGTTTTTATGATTTTATCGTAACAAAAGCCAGAGGCAAAAGTGGTAAGTTATCAAGATTATTTCACAGTAGAGATCATCATGGGAGGGTTGCAAGTTCCAATAAGATGAACACAAATTGAAGGCAAAGTCGTGTAAATTATGGAGTAAATATTTTTGTAGATGGTGTATATGAATATTGGATAATATATCACGGCCTGATATAGGCCCCGATAGTAGGCAACAAAGTTGATATTAACAACTCTCTACTCTGGTGACAATTCCACTTTTAGTCTTTCTTTGTTAACATAGCTGAAGTCTGGGAGTGTTATAAAGTCATCTACAGTCATTCATTCTCATGTATTCTAGAGTTCATGGGTTGTGGCTGCTTTAATGAAACAATTATCATTTTCACTTTACTTGTGTCTATTCCATCAGCATCTTATATTAATCATTTAGTCCAATGACACCAATAATTACCAAACTGATTAACCGGAATGAAAGCTCTATGAAGATACATTGTTCCATTAAGCTCTATCATCAATTCCAAGCAAAAGTCAAAATGGTTCAAATCAGAAGTGTTTGAGAGTATCACACTGTGTATTTTATATAGTTCAAGGTGTCCTTACCTAGCCATTCACAAACAGTTCAAGGTGTCCTTACCTAATCAATTACAAAAAGTGTCTCTGTTTTCATTGTGTACAGGTCCGCTGTTCAGCTTTGATGTTCATGATGATATCCGATTAGTTAATGATGCAACAGTTGAAAAAGATGAGGTAAGCCTGTTACCCGGGGGGCTACTCCTCTTATATAAGTATATGTATATGTACTGCTGTTTGGGATGCATTTTCTAGCCCTTTGGTGTAAAATGGGGTCTGGTTTTTTTTCAAGCTGAAGAGTCTAAAATGGGGTCCACTTTCCATTATTTTTTATTTTGCTTGGTCTAATATGTGGTCCATTGTCCTTTACCAAATCATAATTGCCATTAATTGCCCCAAAATGTTGCCACCTAAGGAAAATGTATTTAGGTCTAAACTTTCATCTTTTAGAAACCTGTAATGGTCTAAAATGGGGTATTGATTTTTGTCAAAGTGGGTCTAACTGTTACAAATTTATGGAAGTTGAGACAAAAGACACTTTGCAATAAAATAAGACTACCTAACATATTTTACATGATAGTGTTCAATTACTGGTTTCATAGACATTCTATAATTGTATTACCAACCAATATGGGTTGCTTTTGCCAAACGCTATCCATGGTCAAGTCCTTGGACAATGCTGAATAGCGCCCTCTAGTGGTTAGTAAAACTCCAGCAATGAATAATATCAATGGTACACAGTAATAAAGTGTTTTCTACAATTGATGCCATAATGAAAACACTGTACAATGAATAGCTTCCTACAAGTTTAGATCAGCATTACACTTAATACTCTTCTGTTTTAATTTTAAATATTTGTTATTGCTTATTCTATGACTAGTCTCATGCTGGGAAGGTTGTACTTCGTAGCTGGTATGAAAGAAACAAACATATATTTCCTGCCAGTAGATGGGAGCCTTATGATCCAGAAAAGAAATGGGACAAATACACAGTAAGTTACTAACTCTAGTACTCATCCTTTCATACATGTCAAAGATGTGTATTCATAAGTGTACTTGTCAATGGAAAAAGTTGCCACTTAAACAAATGAAATGTTCTGCAGTTATCTATACACCCACCACTCAGGATTATTTGTGTGCTTTCCTTCTATTTAGGTTGAATTCCCTTAATGAATCATTATACTGCCAACTAGTGGCAAGATTTATGGAATCTGTTGTTTTTGCATTTACTGTTCATGCACAGATGTAGCTACAATGATAGACCATACTTGAAATTTCACACCATAGTTCTTAGTCTATTTACTTCAGTCTTTTTGAAAATAAGAAAGACATACATACAAAAGACACTGAGAAAACTAAATATCAATAAAACCAAGACATGCTCATCAAAACATCTATTAAAAGAACATGACAAAATTTCAGTGCCTGATCAAACATGATAATATTTATTGGCATAGGATTATTTATTTTCTTGTTCATTTGATATTCAAATATTATTTACAAATAAGGATTTCTAAGTAAAAAATTGTTAGCAGCGAATCATCTCATCAGGGTCATACTACAAAGGGCTGTTACTTAAAGAGTTTTTATTTTCATGTTTTCACAGATATCAGATGGCAGAGGAAAATTGTGAGACCATAGCATATGTGATACTTATATCTATTATCCAGAAACAACAATGAAAAATCTTCCACAGAAATTCACAACATTGAAATTAATTTACCCTTCAACATCCAAAGGTTGGAGTCACAATGGAATAAACTCATTTATAGCTGGTATCTCTTTATTGTCAATGAATATACATACGGTTTTCTATCACAACTGTTGTAATGCATCAAATGTTTGAATGGCAAGTTATGATACAAATGTCACTCGGTATTGCCTATTAATTTTGTAATCCAGTATAAACCAGATAGTTTTCCTTTATACCATCATGCATCCATTCAAGGGACCAGTGCAGATCAGTGGTTACTCCTGTATGTTAGTGGATCCAGCCCTAGCCCAATAAATCAAACTCCTTATCTTCAATACAGAAGGAGTATTTATTATACGTCGGTCCACTGTTCTTCACTTCTATTTCTTCAACTGCCAGTCAAGTGGTACAATTAGTGTTCATCAGCTGTTTTATTTACATGACAGTTTAGAATTCCGCATGATACATGTACAGCATGCTAGGAAAGTCAGTCACTCATGAAAATGGTTGAGGAGCAATATCACAGTAATTTTCATGATTCTTTGTATATTGTTTTTTTTTTGATGGACATAGTTTGGGTATATTGTATGGTTATAGTTTATCAGCATTTTGGATCTGAAAGATTAATTTCATCATCGTCCTCACACAAAATTACTTCCAGATAGTTTGTTATACCAGTCCTAGTCTAAAGAGTTTGACAAATTGTCATTTCAAAAAAAGAAGTGTATATGCAACCTTTTACAAACCTTCAGCCTCATGACTTCAAACTGATCTAAATATCTAGAAAGATTTATGTGCTGGGAGTATATAAATCTCAGATGTGGTGTTCTTAAAATGAGCTTTCAGAGTTCCATAAAAATCTGTTAGTGATCTTTGTATTTTGACCTTACAAAGCATACTATAAAGATATTGGAATAAAACATTTCGTACAATAAATGTTTTATGTCAGTAATTTGTCAAGTTCATATGACTGTACCGTTTGTATTTCTAGTTTGTACGAGAGAGAGAGAGAGAGGAGAGAGAGAGAGAGAGAGAGAGAGAGAGAGAGAGAGAGAGAGAGAGAGAGAGAGAGAGAGAGAGAGAGGGAGGGAGGGAGGGAGGGAGGGAGGGAGGGAGGGAGGGGAGGGAGGGAGAGGGAGGGAGGGAGAGAGAGAGAGAGAGAGAGAGAGAGAGAGAGAGAGAGAGAGAGAGAGAGAGAGAGAGAGAGAGAGAGAGAGAGAGAGAGAGAGTACGTACAAGTACCATTCTTTGTGTTTGGATTTCTTCACCGACTGTTACACAACTATTATTGTGTCAATCTGTTGGTATGCCGACTGTCTTACACATACTTTTGAGATCTCATGGACTTGAAATAAAACGAAATTTAATATTTGATATGTATTACGTGATTTATTTACTAAATCAGCCATAGAAGAAAGGCAATGGAAAATCCACCCTTATTTCTGTACATGGACATTATCAAGTAATTTATTCATCCTGCTACTAGTAGCCCTCTAGTGTTGTAATGTACATGTCTATTGTTTCATCCAACCCCACATTTGTACTCCTGAAAATACAATTTATATACATGTATACATTATATTCTGACCATTCAACTGTTTATTGTTATTATTTGCTGCCTCTACTCATCATTATAACTAGACTAAGATACCACCTATCGCTCCACCCTCACATGCCTGTGTGAGGGCGCCCTGTCACAGCGTACCTTACAGACTACTTAAGTCCATAACATTGAAGATGTATGATTTCATCATACTTCTGTTATAGGCATATTCTCCAAGTTATTTACAAAAAGTCAACATGATAAAATTAAATGAAAATATACTGAAAGGTAGTTATTATGTGCTTCAGAATTGTTGGCACCAGTTTTGCTTTAAATGCAAAAGAGAAAAGTCCTGTAAGGCTCTATTTCTAGATTATGTAAACTTATACCAAATATAAGTTAACTTTTACTCTTCTTTGAAATCAGAACAAGCTTATTGATTATATATCTCATCATCACAAAACCATTTGGCCTCTTTGTGACAACAGTAGAACTTTCCTCCTTTGCAAGAATGGAATTACTCTGGCGTGCAATATATCTATGGAAAAAAAACAATCACCATGCCCCATTCCTTGTATTTAGATAAGTGACCAGTTGTAATAATTGTGTTGTCCTCATCAAGAATGCAGTATGTTTTACACTGTGTACATTTCATAACTTCATTGATCAGATTTGTCTGTATCACTATAGTTATCAGTGTCTGTACTCTTTGTCTTGACTTTACCATATAGATCATATCTCCTGTGAGTCCAACATGGTAATTCAGTCCTCACTTTAGTCTGATAATCAAGGTCAATGTCAGCTACACAGAGGTCAACACCATCATGACAGGATGCAATCACACTTCCCCATGGATCAACCACCTGTTATAAGAAAGTGAAATTTGGAAGTCAAACTTTCAGGAACTTTACTGAGCTCTGATACATAGTGCAAACTCTCAGGAACTTTACTGAGCTCTGATACATAGTGCAGACTCTCAGGAACTTTACTGAGCTCTGATACATAGTGCAGACTTTCAGGAACTTTACTGAGCTCTGATACATAGTGCAGACTTTCAGGAACTTTACTGAGCTCTGATACATAGTGCAGACTTTCAGGAACTTTACTGAGCTCTGATACATAGTGCACACTCTCAGGAACTTTACTGAGCTCTGATACATAGTGCAGACTCTCAGGAACTTTACTGAGCTCTGATACATAGTGCAGACTCTCAGAAACTTTACTGAGCTCTGATACATAGTACAGACTCTCAGGAACTTTACTGAGCTCTGATACATAGTGCAGACTCTCAGGAACTTTACTGAGCTCTGATACATAGTGCAGCGTATCATGTTTTACTGTGTTGTAGTAATTGGTATGCACATAGTTGTTTCACTAGCAAGTAAATATCACTATCATATCTGATTCTGTCAAAAGTTACGAACACTGTGAATATTTCTAGATAAGGTTTGAGAGCCACTGTGTTGAAGTGTAACAGGAAAGTCAGTATTAAATTAATCTTCAATGAAATGGAGATTATTTGTCAATTGCATTTGGCATGTTTTCAAAACTCAAAAAATTGTTTTCGTTTATGCATAATTGTTATCTAACTCATACATCTGTTATCCCACCATTTATTAAGTAAATACAATTTTTTGTGTACAACTATTTACACGTAATTGTTAGTCTGCCCTGTACATACCACACACTATACAATGTCAACATAAAAACCAAAGACAGAAATGTCAAGTGTTACCATAGAATGACCATAGGAGATTCTCTTTTCATGATGTCGTCCCGTCTGTGCTGCTGCTACTACATAACACTGCATCTCAATAGCACGACTCCTTAGCAGAACCTGGAGATGAAAAGTATACAGTAGTAATAACACAATCTTATTAAAAATAAATACAGTGGTCCTGGAAACCTCTACAGGAAATGTGCAGACATTGAGAATAGTAATTACACACAATATGGATACATACAATCTAGTCAAAGTCTTCTGTACACTGTGATGGTTCAGCAAAATGGCCCAGATTACAGTAGCACCCCCTGTTCAAGGGTTAACTAACAGGGGTACCGCTTACTGATTCCCTAACAACACTAAAAGACTGGTGAAGTTCATGTTTATATAAGGCCAAAATAAATTTGTCTTTTATATTTAATACCTTTCAAAAATATGTAGAGCCGGTGTGACTCAAATTAGAAATTCAAGTAATTTTTAAAATCCCATTTACTGCATAGCTAACACAGATGTTCTTACCTCCCAGTGTGCTGCACCTGTAGTAAAAGTAAAAGCTGAAGGATAAGTGAGAATCTCTGCTCCTTGTTCGGCTAGAGCTAGTGACATTTCAGGAAACCGCAGATCATAACACTAGGCAGTTCAGGTTATGGAAACTACATGTTAAATTTGGTAATACACTGATGGCATGTACATTTGAGGTTATGATAATACAGCTATTTTGGGGTAAATTTTGGGCCACCATTGATTGGAATGTAGGTTGAAAAACACTGATGACATTCAAGTTACGGAAAAAATAAATTGTATTTCATAAATTAAAGAAAGTGTTCATTGTGAAAGGATACAGTGGCAAGTCCAACTTTTCCAACTGGTGTGTTGACAGGTGGAACTATAGCATCACCTGGAATGGTAAAATCACTTTCTTTGAGTCTGACATGTCCTTTAATGTCAACATCAAAGAGATGAGTTTTGTTGTAAACAGCTACTATATCACCATTGTTGCTTACTACAATATGTGAGTTGTATACTCTCTTGGTCTCCTCATCAACCTGTGGGGTATGAATACAATCAAATAATCAACTTAGGTGACATGATGTACCGGTATTCTGCTGGTTTTTTGCTCACTCTCACATGAAAATATGGCTGAAGGGTACACTGACAGTAGACCTCATCATCCATTGTAAGACCACAAGGTTCTCTTATAGTATTGACGTACATAGTTTCCTGTCAGTTCTATTATTTGAAGTAAGATAAACTTATTGGTATTGATAACTGATGTACCGTTTTATTCTGAAAACAGTTTCAAGTCTTAGATATCAAATACAACTAAAATTCAAAAATGTTTGTATGAAGAAGAACTTCTCCATCATCATGACACTTTTTTCAATGAGAAAGACACCAACTAATATAGCGTTTCTCTATCTGTCTCTCTTTTCCCTCTCTATCTTTCCCTACCTTCCTACCTTCCTCTCTCACTTTCCCTCCCTCCCTCCCCTCACCCCTCTCTGTCTGTCTGTGGTGTCTGTGTCTCTCTCTCTCTCTCTCTCTCTCTCTCTCTCTCTCTCTCTCTCTCTCTCTCTCTCTCTCTCTCTCTCTCTCTCTCTCTCTCTCTCTCTCTCTCTCTCTCTCTCTCTCTCTCTCTCTCTCTCTCTCTCTCTCTCTCTCTCTCTCTCTCTCTCTCTCTCTCTCTCTCTCTCTCTCTCTCTCTCTCTCTCTCTCTCTCTCTCTCTCTCTCTCTCTCTCTCTCTCTCTCTCTCTCTCTCTCTCTCTCTCTCATACTTACTTTACGATGCATTCCACCCAATGACAACCACATATCATGTTGTCTAGCTAAACTTTTCATTGTTTGTACCACATGACCATCCAAGGGTTCAGCCATTGCTATTGATTTCTCCCTATTATCAGCAATGTAATCAAATGCCTCCGGTAAGAATGTCATCTGTTGAAAAAAATTAACTATTTATTATACCAACATTGGTAGTATTGGTGTAACATAACAGAGAATGGCTACCTGCACACAATCCTTTTCTTATCCCTAAACTTTCTATAAACAAGCAAAAGGCAACTTGTATACATGTGTACATATAATCTAAAACATTTCAACCAATACAAACAACACAATTTGATAAGCTGAGAGGTTTTTATGACTGCAAACAACTTGATAGAGGGCGTTGCAAACTGTTCAGTCTTGTTTACTCTATGATAGAATATGACACATACTGTTATTATCATAAGATACAAATAAATAATCATTACAAATTTGCAGAATGTTTTAGAGACATTTTTCAGAGTAATTTAATTCATAAATCAAAAAATAATATAAACATTTCCCTCACTGATAGTTAAGAATTTAGTCAGTGGCTGATCATAGTAAACTAAATTGCTTAGATACTCTCAAAATAATTTTTCATACAATAAAAGTGAAATACCTAAAAAAAAAAAAATCTTCGTAGATCACTTTTTACAGAAATTTATCAATTTGTTTGACACAGAAGATATAATTGAACAAAACATCATCTTTGCAAAACTAAATTTCACTTGCCTTAGCACCTTTCTGTTTTGCTGCTGTAATCAGCTCACTGCAAGTTTGCAAGTTAGCTTCTTTATCTGCTTTGCAATTTAGCTGACAAACAGCTATAGTGCTTCTTCTACTTGACAATATTGCAGTCATCTTGGAAGTACTGTGTGTAAAACCTCTACGTAACACAAGTCCACTTATTACAACTAGTTCTCTACTTCTTACACTGAGAAATAGCTTGGGGAGTGTCAACATACTATGACAAGTACAACAATGGCTCAAGATGTTACAACAGTGAACTTTCCTGCAAAGAGAAATAAAGTCTTCTGTTACATGACACACATCTAGCTTGCCATTAACATTTATCTGGACTCTTCAAATGTGCATGCTCCAACAATTTTAATAACTGATGCTCAAGAATTTAAAACAAGAAACATTCCCAAAGGAAAATAAGACAGGGAAGGAAGAACTAGCCTCCAAGCCCCAGACTTTGATAATCTTTTTGTTCATATGCTGATCAAGTCTCAATCTTTCTTACTAAAAATTGACCTAAATATCAAGAGAATCTAGTGTTTCTGTTTTCTAAGTTTAACCTATTCAAAGACTTACTGACCTTGGGCATACCTAGCGCTTGGTGAAGAAGGACTGGAAGAGATGTTTCATTCTGTGTTTACATATCCCGGAAGTAGCAGTCTACCAAGTTAACCTCTGACCTATTCTAAGGGCGCGTGCGGTCAAATGCGAAATCGAGGCCGATAGTCGTTGTTTATAAATGGCCGCCGCCTGTCAGCTGAAATTTACATCAAACAGAAATCTGTGCGGCTACAATGAAGAAATTTCTGCGATCGAGCTTGCGAAGGAAGACTCCGTCGCCGGATCGCAAAGGATCACCAGATGGCCGTTACTTGGGTTATGACGTCAAAGAAAAAGAACTGCCCAAGCTACACAAGGCGGCCTGGAATGGAGATATGAATAAAATGAAACAACTCGCCAAAAAGGGAGATTTGAACCAACTCGATAAAGACAACAGGTAATTTTCAATGACACACTTCAAACAAATTTGAGATCATCTAGATGATAGTTTCTATCCTACCAAGTTATTATGCGAACTAGATGTGATAATTACTGTTGCTACAGAGTACCAATATATGTACTTTGCATTTATGCAATCGAAAATTGAATTACACAAATACAACATGTACAGCAGTGTCAGTGCTCCTCCTTGTTTAACATGATATTTGTTTACCCATGCATTCAATGAAGATGAGATGTCAACTCTGTGATGATAGTATTTTCATTTCTTCAAGTGACACGATTGTTGAACTCACCATGTTATTGGCCGGTGCACAAGTTTCTGAACAATGGTTATTTTAGCGGCCCAATTTCCATTTTCATCAGTATACATGTAACAGAAATGTAATAATATACTCACATAGGAAACACACGACATGTTATTTTACACCAAGGTACCTACATGTATGGCAACTGAACAAAATTAAAGTTTACACATAAACAGTTCAGTGTAGGAATTTTGACACAAAAACAAATTTAAACTAATTTAATTTAGATATTACCATCTGCCAAAAAATTCTGACAAGAGTAAATTATGATATATCAATTTTCAAAGTACAAAACAGCAATAGATTGACACAGATGTATATATGAGTACTGACAGTGACAACAGTGCTCTTGATAAACTGATCCGGTATTTAATCCTATTGGGGTAACAGCTGAGACTGCATGACAGTCAATGAAAACTGTACTTCAGTATTACACTGTATTTTGTCTGCAAGGTACTGTAGTTAATACCCTCTATGAGAATGCATTTGTTTTGTTGATTTTATTTTGTGCTTGCAAACATGTCACAACTTGATGTTTTACGGTCAACTGAATGCAAAAAGTACATGTATGCTAAATGCACTAAGACATCCCCAGCCATTATATGATCCAGATTACTTTATTGTTCAGACAGATTACTCTGTATATCATAAGATATGTCAAGATGGGTCTAAAAATCATGCAGGAGTATGAAAAATACTTTAAAAAGAAGTAAGGATAATAAGAATGTAGCAGTTTGGCCTAGTTTAGCTTTACTATGGGCACTGTGCCAAGTTACAAATGTACATTGTACTCTACAAGCTGTACTGTATATTTGAATGAAATGTAACAGCATACAACTATTTAGCTAAAAGATTTATGGGACTTAGAAGCTGCTAGCAGTACAAATGGGTGTAGGTGTATTATTGCCTCTGTAGTGTAACTGTCAGAACATGCCAATCAAGATACATGTATATGTACAAATGTATACACAGAACAACAATATAGAGCATTTAGCATAACTCAAAGGCCTTTTTGTTTTGTCTGAGACTCAGTACATGAAATTATTATCTATCGGTCAATATTTTTTTTTTCAACTTTCTTCACCAAACTAGGGAATGTAAATGGCTTGTCAAGTCAAATGATAGTGAGACTTTTTTCTTTAAATACTACTACATGTAGTTGTGTACTTCCCAGACAGTCACTGTGCATACACAAAACACCACATGGCTGCTTTTAAAAGGCCCCATTCAGGGAATATTGTGTAAATACAAGAATTTCATGAAGTGAACTTTTGAAAATATAATCAATAAACTTCAACAATTGAACAGTCTAAAAATACTATTTTATTTGTGTATTAATACATGCAACCTGGATGTAATGGTGCCATATTTATAAATATGTAAGCACTGAAAATATGTCATGGTAACTAAATTTTAATTGCCTGACAGAGCTAATAAGCTATAGAAAGAGAATGATGTTATTCTAATCTTGATGACTGATATTGTGGTATTAATATTATCCACAACAATGCAATTCAAACATTAGGTTTAGAAGACACCCTAGTGAGAACTTACTTTCTTTTTAAAAGAAGTAAAGATCAAAATAATGACAGTGTTTATAATTTCACAATATTCAGCGATGCACATAGATTATTGTACACGTGATGACATTATTGTTGCCATGGTGATGAAATATCAATATGAAGTGTGATGATATTATGTGTATAGACTGTAGGATATATTATAGTGTCACGCCGCAAATCAGCAGCCTTGCTCTTGTGAAAGAGATTGGTTGGCACCTTGACACTGCATACCTTACAGACTATCGAGGACATGTGTAACTTACAATATATTGCTGTATACCATATAGAACTAGTAAATAAATGTTTTTGATTTATTGTTGTCTATTTTGTATCAACAGAACCCCTCTTCATTTAGCATGTGCTCGTGGACAGACAGATGTAGTGCAGTTCCTTATCACAAATAAAGCCAAGTTGAACATCTGTGACAATGGACAGAATTCACCTTTGATGAAGGTAAACTAGCTTGGATATATTGGGGAGGGGAGGTTTCCTAAAATGAAGGGGGGGGGGGTTGTAATAGACTATAAAACGGCAAATGACAAAGATATGACGTTTTCACATATGTATGTGTCAACAACCAATATCTATAGTTGTTATTATTGATCTCTGCCTTCAAGTACATTTGTACAATATCTGAAGTTTGCTTTATACTGGCAAAATAAGTGATACCAATGCATACATTAGAATAAGTGCAACAATGAAACTTCATAATTGTCAGTGTAGCAAGTAAACCATTGAGGAAACACTTTTGCTAATGAATTACTTACCAGGGGTCTCTGTGAAGAATCCCATCAGGTGGCATAGAAAATATACATGTATATGAATAAGTGATGAGTATGTCACATGTAAAATTTAAAGGGAAAATATGATAAAATTTGCATTGAGTGACACAAATTTAACATCATACCAAAGCTACAGTAAGTACTATTAATATAAAAAGCTTGGTAACTCTAGTCATAAACCCTAGGGTCTATGCTCTGGTACATTGTACATTTTCATATATTTGCATCTGTTGACCTCAGCAATACTGATTTGATGGGAATTTGAAACTTGCTTACATTTGTAGGTTCACATGAAAGAATATTCATTTTGAAATTACAATTTCCATATTTTTGGCTGTATATTTGTTTTATACAAGGAATAGATGTATACAACTAATGATTGGTACTACCTGTAGCTGTGCCCTTATTGTGTCTGGTTTGGTGGACAAATGTTGATGTATATTTATGTATTCACCATATGTTACACCTACACATAATGTTATGCACAACTCAGTTTCTGAAATAGCTTGCTGTGACAAACTAGAGTATTTTGTAATTTATTGTGATTAATTTGACATCTAAATGTAAATGGTCATAGACAACCTCTAATCTAAATATAATACTGTACATTGCTTGGATTCAATTATTGCATGGTGTATTGCAAAATAGCTTTTTGTAGAACCAGTTTCTTGTTATTTGTTTATCTATACATGATATGAACTTATGAACTTCATTCTTTAACATTTCGTACAGGGAACTACATACATTATACAATGTACAATGTACAAGCAGCCACATCTGCATGAAAAAAATTAACTTTGTGAAAATCCTTTCATAGGATTTATAATATTCTGGGAGAAAAGATTTATATTTAAAGAGAGCGATAATGAAGTACTTCATATAGAGTCTGTATTGGTACTATGTACAGTATTTACTTTTGGTATTTGATGCAAAAACCCTCAAATTAAATTCAGTTTTGTTTTTGTTGGTCTCCTTTTCCGTCATCTGTAAAGTAATACACCTTTAGTAGATTAGATTGTTAAGTATTACTAGACTACAATATAGAGACTAACTTTATCTTGCAGCACATTATTGACTCACTCTTATCATCTTTCTATAGGCTGTTCAGGGTGACCATGTACAGTGTGTCAGAATGTTACTAGACCATGGTGCAGATCCTAATTTAGTGGACAGAGATGGCATGACAGCACTACATCTTGCAGCACACACTGGATCAGCTGATTCTGTGTCATTATTACTAGACAATGGTGCTATGGTTAATGCAACTAACAAGGTAGGAAATGTACCATAAATAGATCAAGTAGTAGATTTATACACCTTGATAATTTTTATTTAGCAATTTTGAATATCATTTTTAAAGGGGAATTCATTCAGCTGAATGTTCATGGAAAATTATTTCTCCATATAACTGACATGATATACAAATTATGATGACGGAAACCCTGCAAGGGAAATTTGCAATATTAATAACAATCACTGAGTGTATTTTGAGAGTTTTACCATTACATTGTATAAATTATACTATTTGGTACTGTGTATTCATCACACTCAAGTGTTTTTCCTCTTACAGGAGCTCCAAAACCTTAACAAAAACGTTCCACTGAAAAGTATTTTGATATAGCAGTGACGTAGTTTTTAGCTACCATTTATTTTACAATTTTTGAAAGTTGTTGGTATGGCTTACAAAAATGAAGAAAACTAGAAACAGAAATGAGATATTTATAAAATACAAATATTGATAAGACAATGTTGCAATGATCATGACATTGTAGAATTACTGACATGTATATTTATGACCTGCTACCAGGACGGTCGTACTCCACTACATCTATCAACATTTACAGCCAGTGATGATGTGGTAGAACTACTTCTGTTGAAGGATGCCAATGTCAATGCCACCGACAAAGATCAAAGGTTAGACCATTACACCCTATACATCTAAAGAATATATGATTTGGTTTCCAAAACTGTTATTGTAGCAAACACATCTTATACAGTAGTAATAGGTAGGTCATCATCGCCATATGGTTCAATCATAAAATTTAACACATACCTGCAAATAATTTTATATAAAGGCCTCCACCCTAGTAAATACACCTATGATGTTTTTACAATTCAAATATGTACATTATATACATATGATATCAAAGCATGTTACATCATGAATTTATATTGTTAACATTTTTAGTCAAGTAAGAGCTAACATGTTAGTCAAATAAACATGAAATATTAGTCAAGTAAATTTAGCTACAGCACAAACACCACTCACTCACACACACACACACACACACACACACACACACACACACACACACACACACACACACACACACAAACACAACTCACTCACTCACTAACACACACACACACACACACACACACACACACACACACACACACACTCACTCACACTCACACACTTATCTTTTGTGTATTTCACTAATGAATCTAACAGGCATTTGTCAAATATTTGTATTCTTAATGTAGGTTTATTCAATATCTGCTATTATTAGTAATACAAATTTGCTGTGCTGTATGAAAATTGTCAATAAATGATGTTAAGTGACTAGATGTTAAGTGACTAAAGTAAACCCTGTGTTGTAATTATATGCATAATATTGTGTGGACACTCTCGACTACAAATGTTGCCATATGCATATATAATATAGACTATACAGAATTACTACTAGGCCAAAAAGTTCCTGTACTGTACTTGTAGTAGTACAGAGTAGGAGTAAAATGCAATGTAAATGCATAACTTGTACAAAGTTTGCTGCTATATAAGTGTATATTATGTGCATGTACAAAGAGGTTTTGGTAGTGTATTACTATTAGTCTAGGGGCTATCCATAGCTTTGAATCTGAAGGTATTCTTCACCCTTGGCCTTACGATATCTTCAATTTCAAAGCCATGGATAGCCTCTTGAATAGTAGTGTGTGTACTGTACATTTACATGTAGGTGATGTTGTGTCCTTTAGAGGATTAATCACATCTCAAGCTACCATCATCACTTTTTTTAATCATAATGATGTGTGTGGTAGTGATATGTTCTTTTTGTGTTTTTCTTCAGAACGCCACTGATGTATGCCTGTGAAAGTGATCAAATTAGTATCGTAAAACTCTTACTGGAAAGTAAAGCAGACACTGAAATCAAAGATAGTAAAGGATGGACAGCAGCTGACCATGCTGTCATGAATGCACATCATGGGTGAGTTGATATTATCAAGCTTAGACATGACGGTGGAGTTGGGATTGAAATTCTTTTTGTACAAAACATGGTATCAAGGGTCATATACTCCTGGACCCTAGAGCAGTAAGTAGGTAATACCTACCTGAGTTCCCTTGTCCTTTACCTTGGTTCCTATCTAAAGTATGGTACAGTATGGATGCAAATTTACCTGATTTCTCACCTATGTTGATATCTTAGCAAAGAAAAACTTTACACTGCGCTCTGATTGAAAATATGTAGAAAAATCAATGTACACCAAGAAACTGGTATGACTTGAGTGAATGATTGAGCAAATAACAACCTCAGATACATTGTACAATAGAATGCTTACTCTTTTTGTTTTTCACTAAATTATTGAAATCATCAAAGAATGTGTAGATTACAAAATTACTGTACAATATTCCAGGAAAATTGGAGGATACCCTACAGTTCCCTAAAATCGTACCATAAAATTGTCATTTTAGAAAACAATATCCATGATATTAGTGGTATACATATGTCAACATGTAATACTCCAGTAAGCAAGGCTTTCTTTTTACTAAAGATAGACACAAATTAAAACTATTGTTGCAATATTGACAAGCTATTGAATGGATGTTAGTTTGATTAAACATAAAGTCTTAGTAGGGCAGCTCTCTCAAAGCTTGTTCAAGTGGGTGATAGCAGTTCCTCTGTTGTGTGAATCTAAACATGTAAACACTGGAAGTCCCAAAGCAGTACACAGCAAATTTATTGTGATCTACCGCTTTGAACAACAATAGTTTTAGTTTGTGTCTATCTTTAATAGTAAACTGAAGCGTCAATTATGTCAACATTGTGTCTGCTATAGTAGATGTAATACCTTGTTTTGGAGAAAATCTTAACTGTAAATAGAGGGCGCTATCACAAGCAGCATATTCCCTCCTTGAAGTCTAGCAAGCAGCTAGATGATTGACATTAAATATTATGTGCTATAATGCCAATGGTTTTACTGACATGTTTTACTCAATAAGATATCCCTTGTGTAATTAATTAAAAGTAAAAAGAGGAAGGATCTTAAAAGTAGATGGAAAAATGTCATTTGGATTGATATCACTCAAGTACTCAGCAGTTGTGTACATGCATTCACAATATCAGTGCAAGAGGGCGCTGTTTATTAGCTTGGCCAGAGTGAGTTGCAGGATCATAAAAGATATACAATATACACACTGTTCTCCCGATGTACTGGTTCCTGGCCTGGGATGTTGTATGTGGGATTTGAGTCAGAATTCAATTATGAGTCTTTGAATATTACTAACAGACACTGATGCAGATCATGGTATATCGATTTAATTAATACTAGTGTACTTTCAGTAGTTATACATGTAATGTATTCCTATATACAATTGGGCATGAAAGTGTACACTTGGTATTTGTCTAGAAGATGAACAAGAAAAAAAGAATAAACTAGCAAAGCACATTTTCCCTCAATGACATTTCTCAGGCATTATACAGTGACATTATGCCTTTCAAAGTCCAAATATACAATACATGTACATAACATATATTACTATGAAAAATGTAACACCTAAACTACCGGTAGTATCTTGTTTCTTTGAATTAATCAAACTTTCATTTATTTTTGGCAATGACGATATATTTCATTCCTTTTGAAGTTATTCCTTACACA
The DNA here is from genome assembly GCF_964340395.1 of Glandiceps talaboti. Lineage (NCBI taxonomy): Eukaryota > Metazoa > Hemichordata > Enteropneusta > Spengelidae > Glandiceps > Glandiceps talaboti. The sequence continues at coordinate 3,206,176 of NC_135549.1, read as the reverse complement.
ATATATTGGTGGATTGAGTTTAGAGGGAATGTTATGAATTCAATCATTCAAAAAAATGTATTGTGTGTATAACATATATTGTATAATGTAACAGTATACAGTTATGTATATGTACACTTGATGGCAGAAACTACAAAAATGTACATAATATGCAGTTTTGTTGTGGTTGCTGTATGTCATGGTTAATCACTCTTTCTCATGATATTGTATCACCAAAAGTACTGTACAAGTTCCAAAAATGAAGATACATGTCACATGTATGTATATATCATATTATAATAAAATTAAATATACAGAATACTTTGGTATATTCAAAATGCACAAGTAAAACCCTTCAGAACAAACTTTTACATCAACTTTACTGTGAAGACTAACATCCCAAATCCTAGTGTCACTGTCTACTTCATTTTGCTTCCGAGTTCAAAAATAGGTTAAGATTACAAACAATATGTTATGTTCTGCATAATATTCATTTATTTTCGCCCCAGCTGTTCCAAGCCATGACAACAAAGAATTGTGTAATTAATTCTGAATGATCAAACCATCCAGACGTGGTACTTTATTCAATATTTTGTCCAGTAACAAAAGTTGCCTTTTATAAATATACAGTATATGCACATCAACAACTTCTGATACTTTACTTATTTGGAAACGCTTTCTTCATTTGAGCAGCAATTGCTTTTACAAAAGGGCACATATGAATATTTGTCTTACCACAGTGTGCCCCCTCATAAAAGACAACATTTAGTGTGGGGTTTCTTGTAATTCACAATATTCTAGTAGTATGGGGTGGGGGGGGGACACTAAATGTTAGTGTATCACAAGATTTCTGTTCATCACTGGCACATTTATCAAAACATAGAGGGCACACTGAAGGCTACCTTGTATTTTCAAATAATGAATAGCTACCAATGCTACTGGGACTAACAGTGAAATGTAAACACCCAGCATCACATGATTTGATATTATTATTCTACAACTCAGATTTCAAGTTATGAGATATCTTCTTAGTAATGGGCTATCACTCAAAATTCTTACATAAAATAGTTTTGGGGACTGGCTCTATCCATTGAAATATTTTCTCATTTGATTTTGAAAAAAGTAAAGTACCGTACTATAAATATAATATCTTATTATACGATGGCCATCCTATTAACTCTGTTGTCAGACCGTAGGGCAACTTTTAGCTCCTCCCAGAAGAGTCTTCTGCCTGCTTCATTATGTGGCCATTTAATATAATGCTTTGTGAGGAAAATTGTACGCAGTACTCTTGGCATTTTACGATCAGGAATTTCCTCTAACAGTACCAAAAGCAGAACATCTCTATTGCGTGTAAATAAACGATCTTGAGCCATTCTCATCTCAAAATAACACCACTCACTTTCTGCAAAGTTAGGTGACAAAATCAACATAGTTTTGTGACTATTCTCTATACTCTCTAGAATATTTTCAAAAATGTCAACACCTGGCAAGAAATTACGATCATGTAAACAGAGTTTGAAATTTGGAGGACCAGTTTCTTCTAGATTTTTGACTAACTGCTCCATCACCCATGGTCTGTCATTTTCATTGAAACAAACAAATGCATCATATTTGGTATTGAGTGGTCTGCCTTCATCATTGTCAAGAAGCTTGTAATGACCAAACCTCAGTTTTGCAAGGAAAATAAGATACTTAATGTGCCAACGAAAATGAAAACATAGTAGACTACTGATAACTATGAAAACAAGTATACTTACTATCGGCACAGACACCAGAAAGGCTTGATTACATTCTAATCCAAAATGTAAAGCAGATATGACCGTACCACTTTCACTTGCAGGTAATGCACAAACATACAGATATGGATCTTTCATTTCTACTACTTTGTCAGTTATCAACCAGTCAACAAAAGTTTTCATCTTGCATTTTGAGCAATCAAAAGGGTTATTCAGGAGATTTAGTGATCTTAGATTTGGCAGTGCATGAAGTTGATCTTTGTCAATATGTGTGATTTGGTTTCCTGACAGATCTAGTGTATGCAGTGATGAAAATTTGTCGGGAAGGATTTCAAACAAACTTATTGCACCACTTGTGATGTGAAATTCCTCTAGATTTTGAAACGTACTGAGGAACTTCAAAGAAGAGAAAGTGCATTTGTCATTGATCTCATCATAAAAGCTTACTCTATGCAGTGCTAAAACTTTCATTGAAAGATAAATTGAGGTATTTTTGTTACCAGTGTAAGGAACTATGCATGGACCAGTAATATTGAGTGTGCGAAGATTGGTCAAATTTAAATTCAGAAAAACATTGAAACTAAAGTAGACACCACTGCTGGTGTCTATATATAACTCTTCAAGGAGTGGTATCTCATCCAAATGCAATAATTGAAAATAATCTGTTGAAAAATTTAAAATTCGTAAGCTATTAAAGTTTTTAAAAGGCGAATGAAAAACACTGCTGAGGGAAAAAGAAAGCTGGTTGCCTTTCAGATTTAAAGACTTCAGTGAAGTTAATTCTGAAAACACTCCTTCTGTTAGGAAGTCAAAAGTATTGTATGAAAGGTCTAAATATTCAAGATTTCTTATATAAAGGAAGCTTTGAGTTTGAAGGTTTCTAATTTGATTATGTGAAAGATCCAACCTTACCAAATTGTTGAGTGGTTGAAATAGATTTTGAAAATCAGTCAGCCTGTTTTTAGCCAATGAAAGGGTTGATAGATTACCCAGACCTTGAAATACCTTTGATTGGAGGTGTTCAAGTTTGTTGTCACTGAGGTCTAAAACTTTCAAACGTGGCAACCACTGAAATGTTCCCTCACTCAGTGTTCTTAATTTGTTAGCTGAGAGGTTGAGCTCCTCCAACCATGTTTCTCGTAGTCCTTTCAGGGTAGTGTTGGTGATGAATTCCATTGGAACCATTTGCATGTTCAACCACAGGACTTTGATATTTGACTTGCTTAAACCATACAATGACCTCTCTAGCACATTAGATGTCAAATAGTTGTGCTGTAGACGAATTACCGAAGCATGTCGTAGTGTGCTAAAAGCCCCAGCAGTTACATGAACTCCTCCAATGAAGTTTAAAGTAAAGTCCAAGTCTAACCCTGTAGTATTTCCTAATTCAAAGTTATGAATTATTGTGTTGGAAATTCCGCAACCAGAGAAATATATTCTTGTGAGGTTTTTAAATGGTTTCAAGTTAATATTGTCACAGTCATTGTGGGATATTGTATTACCATTCATGTTAATTGTTTCAATGTTTACCAGCGGTTGCAGTGCCTTGTTAGGAAAACAGGCAAGGTTATTGTGTGCCAAGTTCAGGTTTCTTATCTTGGTAGTATCAGTGAATAAACCAGATGGCAGTGTTGTAATCCAGTTCATTGCCAAGTTCAAACTGTGTAAGTTAGTCAGCCCAGTAAATGTTGATGACGATAAAACTAAGTGATTATAGGAGAGATCCAATGTTGTTAAGCTTTTGACACCAGCAAACATTTTATGATAGACTACTGTGATGTTGTTGCTTTTCAAAGACAATTCTTCAAGATCTGACAATTCGTTGAATACCTTGACATCAATGTGTGATATTTCGTTCCAGGATAGATCCAACACTTTCAATTTCTCAAGTCCATGTAGAGAATCTGAGTCTAATGTTTGAATGACATTACCATGTATATCAAGTGATACCATCTTTCTGAGTGTCCTCAATCCATTCTGTGGCAGCTCTGCAATACTGTTCTCAGCTAGATCTAGACTAGTGGTGGACAATGGTAGGTTGGGTGGCACGGCATGGAACTCTAGTCCTCTACAATTAACATATGTGTAGTTGTATACTTTACATTGTGGTTCAGCTTCTACAGTTACCAGCATAAGCAGCAGAATAGTATTCCTAAATAGGTTAGCCATTGTCAGACCTGCAAACAAGAACAACAAAGTATACATTGATGAGTCTCTCTTTGTCTCTGAGATGAGACCAGGATGAAATCATGTCGATTATCATTTCCTATACAACACAACATGCACTTACTCTATATCTGGAAGCAATGTGCCTTGGCTATATAAAATACCAAACTGATCAGATTAGGTTAGTTTTAGGCAAGGATTAAAATCTGCAAACTTTCAATTCTCAAGCTTTGACCACTGATCATATGATTCAACACATTATACACTGTACATGTATATCCGCACACATCTTTTAAGAATAAAAACAAAATTATTAAAGTCCATTACCCCTGTGAAGATATGGGCAGATATTACTACTGCAGTGTTTTGAAAGACAGACATTGTTGATAGCACTTTGTGGATTCAAAGACCTTAGAGACATTACATGTTTACAGGCATATACCTAGGGGTCCTACATCTGTATTTTGACCTTGCTGGAAAAAAGACTCCCTTATGTATATTAAAGTTCTCTGGTTTTAACATCTGAAATACTTGCATAATTTAAAAGTTATAACTTATAAGTTAAATGTATATGTATATCTCAACTCACCTCAAGTTTGAGCCTTGCTGCCAGTTACAGATAGATCTTCTCTGTGGAGCCTATACACGGACCTCAGACTCTTTTACCTTTGTAGAAAGGGAGGTTTGAATCTGATAATTGTTCATGCACCATTTACTTTCTTTCTTTGTAAATGTATTACTAAGCTGTTATCACCTTCACAGTGATCAGGTGACATGGCAGACTTGCTTTGATAACAGCTCCCAGCTCATTGACTCCATTCAATTCAATAAACTTAGTGTCCTTGGTCCATGTCATGCATGCATGACAGCTTACTTCCTTATTCACATATCTATTTCTGTAGAACACTAAACTATGGAATGTATAGAGCCTTGTGATTGCTCCATGGTGAAATGCAGACAACTCTAAACAGGCAATTTGAAAAAAAAAACTCCTTTCTATACCCCTTACCTATGCCTTCCAATGACATTCATTTACTGTCAACTGGTTTACGACTAGAGAAAACTGATGCATCCACTAGAGAAAACTGATGCATCCACTGTAATGTATTCCAAGATATGTCAGTTTTAGACTCAAGCTCACGAAGAGGACTGTGATATTAGGATTATAGATGGTGGTACATGTACTGCTAGTACCTGGTCTGGTTAATAAAGTGCTTGTTTATGGCTTTTATGCTAAATTGTTATCACTTAACATGCCTAAGTGTAAGTATCCATTCCAGATACGACAAAGACTAGAGGAGCACAGCACCAGATTGATAACGTGTGTGTGTTCTTGGTCTTCAGACTGGCTTAGACTCACTGTCTTTTATGATGTCAAAATGATAAAACATTTGTTTTCTTTTGAAATTTGAGTCACCACATAGTAAGGGATAAGGGAACACCACATTTTGCTGCATCCTGAGAGACATCATTACATGTACTTGAAATGGAAGTAAGCATACAGGAAATTTGATAATGGCAGACTCTAATTTCTAAACATAAGCTCTCAGCATGATATTTAGTATACTACTAAACTGTCATAATATATTTTTCATCTGTCCGTCATTCTATAATGGCAAGACTTTCAGTTGAGGGCGCTGTCCTACATGTATATGCCTACAATTTACGATGCGGATGGTACAACAGTATACATGGTATAGGGCTTTGGAATCAGTGAGACATGTTGACAGAGTCTAGAAGGATCTTTTGTGTGATGATTCCTGTTTGCATAAGTTGTGAACACTTTCAAAAAAAAAACTTATAAGAATCAGTTATTTGTATTCCCCAACTGTACACAGAATGATAAAATAGCTAAGTTTTAGAAAATGTATACATGTACTAAGGTACATGTACACTGTACACTTGTACAAGCCCACTGCATTCTTCAGTTACTGTACCAGTTACACCTTACAGATCTGAAATGGCAAGACTCTTTTTATTTGGTGTGAGGTGGAATAAATGTACATGTAGGGCTGATTTGTCAAAATTGTTAGCTTTCATGTAATTCCATGATAATATGTACATTGTCTGACCAACTCTTATAATGTGATAAAATAAGTGAAACTACCAAAAAATGATACTGTATAAAAAGAAAATGAAGAAAGAAAGCAAATATGAAATATGCTGTGTCAGTCAACTGTATCCCAAGACATTGCAGTGAATACTACATGCACATCATAATATAGTAATAGTATGTACAAATGTATAGTCATCAGTACTGGTGGGTTTTCTCACTCAGATACACATGTTTACTACAGTTATCACTCTGTTAATATGTGCATGTACATGTAGGGACATGTTGTGATGTAATACCGTAAGACAAGTATTACTACATGTACATTGTATCTCATACACGTATAGATTAAACAGATTAGCTGTAACACATTTAGCCATGGTTTTGAGATTTTAAAAACATGTCAGTTGGTTTATCTAGTCTGCCAGATCATCTTGACACTACAATGTATGTGTGTATGTGTTTATCAACCTATTGTGTAACATCAGGAGGTTTTGTGATTTGGAATGACTGCCTGGAGGTATACACACATCCTCATTTCAGTGCAGTCGGTGGTGCAGGCTACTTTTAGACTGTAAACGTCACCCGTCGATACAAGGTCTCGTTTCAACTTCAAGTATATTTTTCAGAAGATGTCATATAACTGTGTTGGTTGATAGTGGTGGCTGGCTTTGCTTCTCTTTACATCAGCTTGGATGTGTGTTTGTCACTAGTTTGCTTGGCATTGGTGAGTTTAGCAATCAGATGTCTGTATTGATACTAAAGCACCAGAGAGCCATAGACTGTTATAGAAGCAGGGATTATGTTGTTGTGCCAAGGCCCTTACCTTCATGGGTTGTTGTTTTTCCATTTTCCTAGGGTTCTCCAGTACTAGTAGTGGAATATGTTTGTGTTTTACAAGATTTTGATCCCCATCCCTTACCCTATCATAGTCCACAGATATGAATTTTTACATGTCTAATCAGTGCTACACCATGTAACATTTCGTAGCTTCTCTGAAGAGAGTAGCATGTACTATAATAGTCTTTGTAATCAGATAGTGGAATGAACACTTGTTTACTAGTAAAAGAGTCAATTTGTTCTATACCTCACAACAGTCACTGCAGTCCTAGCTTGTGACTATCACATAACATTATTTACCTCACTGTACACCTGTATGGACATAGGGTAGAGGGAAACTTTTATGTATGTACCAGTAAATCAACTTTAATTTTGTATTCCAGCTGCCAAGAAAGAACAATAGAGCACTGCTCCATGGAGCTGTCTCACAATGTCCCATTGTAACAGTTAATCAATTGTTATGAGTTTTCACTCTATCTTGTTGTTTTACTTTTAAAACAGTTGTGTTTTCAAACTTTATGGCTCCATTTTGAAAAGAAGTATTAGAAACATTTGAACTCTCCAACTACTGAATTAGCAGAAAGAGAAAGAGGTTTTAATAGAGTGGTTTACGAGGATACCCAGAACTCTAACGTACTCTCTCCAGTTACAAAACAATCACTACTAGTTTGCTAAATACATGCATACTCCTCCAGATACATTTGTACAGTGAATCAGATCTCTTCCAAGATTGTACACTTGTGTGCTTTGTTCAGGTTCAACTACTAGTTTGAATACTAACAGTAATGGTCATGTTCATGCCAGCACTACATGGGGCAGTGTGATGAATGAGTGACTGTTTCTGTGCAGACCTATTTAGATATCAGATGGATATTTAACAGACAACACAAATTTCATCATTATTTTATAGTTGTTCTCACCTGATCAACGAACACAGTGCAGCCCATCGTGCAAGGCCAGCTAGTCGTCAAGGTGGTATGTTTAGAGCTCCAGGTACTCCAGCTGCAGCCGTTGCTACTTCAACAGGTGTTGACTATGGTCTAGGGAGTCCTGCTGCTGATAATGAAGGTATTTGCAAATGTTATAAGTTCAAACACAAAAAGATTCTTTCTAGTTAGCTACCAAACCTTTGGGTGATATTATCTTTCTATTTCCAATATGAGGCTTACTGGAATAGATCTATTTGATTTTTATCCTACATTAAATGTAAAACAATTCCTGTCATAAATATTTGTGATTGGAAAGAAACTTTTCTGATGGAATTCAGTTAGATAGGCATCAGTCTCTGAACCTGTAGCATATATCTGTCTTTGAACGTAAATTGTGTTTGTTGGGGAAAGGTTATGAGGTACAAAAAAAAATGTAGGCTTCAACTTTAGTAACCTGTAATGTAAAAGATCTATGACAACGATTGAGGAAATTACAGGAATTCCTTTGAGTGTATATATATCAACAATCTCATGTGTTTGTCATTTCTAATGAAGTGAAATTTTGTTTGTTGCCAGATTTCAGTTTTCCAGATGTTAGAACAATGGCCATACACTCCTGAACAACACTGATTGGGTGTATGCCAGGGAGTCTGACCATAATCCTATTTCTAATCAAGTCCTTGCCATAGCTCCCTAACTTCCCCTTATCAGTCCACTGTTCTATACTCTAGCCAAAGTGTTCTACTAGTTATGGTGTCAATAGCATAATGATGTAGGCATACATAACATTTTGTCTTCTTTGTCTCTGATACAGAGGATATTATGTCTCAAGAAGAAGAAAGTGTAAGCAAGTAAGTAGAAGTCTATCAGATTGGGTCTATTAGTGCAATACTATAGATTCCGTCACACCTCAAGCATTGACCCTTCCTTGCATACTATAGCCAATTGATTAGAACTAAAATTTGGATGTGAAAAACAGTTGTCTTGCAAAGCTACTGGAAAATTTGGTCTTGCACAATAGAATGGTCTTAATATTCACTCATATCGGTAATAATTCAAGACTGTAAAATTCAAACATTGGGGTTTAAAGACCTTCAAAATTGGATAACTATTGCACATGCAAATTTAGTTACTGTTTCGTGGAAGGTAAACAATTCAATATTTACTATTATGGATACATTTTTTAATCCTTTTTGTTAATTTTTTAGGGACTTTGAAATATTTGTTTATGCCAACTCTACTGTAGTACCAGCAGCATTGATGGTTTGTAAATTCTAACTAATTTGTATGTCTCTTTTACCAGAATGACCTACTCTCATTCTCCACCTGGGGGTGATTCCTGGGGTGATACATCTGAGGCTGATGATACATATGGTGGACAAGCTACAAACCAGGTAAAATCTCATCAAGTCTAAAAAACAAATTATAGAATTGTACACTCAGTGATTGACATATATGCATCTTCAGACTAAAACTTTATTTGCAATTCAAAACCGATGAGAATTTTACGACCTAGAAAAATCATAAAAAGCAGTCATTGCTATAGGCATGTATGAGAATAAGTCATCCTTCTTGCTCTACTGCGTAAGATTTAAAAACATTTCTGTGTAAGAAGTTTCAGCTCAACATCAAATAAATGCTTACGTTTCATTCGTCCTCATTTTGTTTTGTTTATTAATTTTCAATTTTCAGACACAGTTTTACAGATTTTCAATCATACTTTACAGCTACATTTGTAATTAGCATCATATTGCTATGGAACTGTGTAGGCTCTGCCAATCAGTTCAGTCTATGTAGTCACTCAGGTGCAATGCATAGCGCCTGCATGCTTTATATGAGTACTTGCTCAAAACAAATTCACACTATATAGTGATTAGTCTTGTGAGTAAGACACACTTGAGTGATGCAACCTACCTATTGAGTCTGTAGAACACACACGCTTGGTTTGGGTTGGTCGCAGAAAATCTCCTGTCTCCAGTGGGATTCGAACCCATGACCTACCAATCTCCAGTGGGATTCGAACCCATGACCTACCAACGTCCTGAGGTTTAACTAGTTATGCCACAGGGTCAGTCTCAGCTATTTAATCAAATCTTGTATCTATCTAATGTATTGTTATTTTGATTTTTCAGGTGAAGACGAATTATAATCTTAGCAAGTTTGTTCCTGCCTCAGACACTGAGTCAATCAAAAGTATTCCTGGAAGTAAGTTTTTTAATTTTTATCCTGGTTGAATGCGAAAGTGATAACTGTTAACTGTATGTGACATTCATGTTGTTTGTGTGTGTGTAAAGTATTGGTCTTCTCATTAACGAGGGGAAAGGGAAATTTAAAAAGTCATGCTGGTAACTATATTAACTACTGATATGGTAATGACAAGGATTTATATTCTAACAGTGATGGTGATGATGATGACAACGATGATGATGACGATGACGACAACAATGACGATGACAACGAGGGGAGATTGTTGTTGGTGGTGGTGGTGGTGGGGGGGTGGGGGGGTTTATATCATCATGATCTATATCTGATAGCAAATTTGAAAAGTTTGAAGAAAAGCTGTGTTTTAATGGCCAAAGCCCTCAGCACGTTTAGCACTTTTTTGAATGAATTAGAACCCAAAACAATTTAAAGTCTTCTAAAGTTAAACTTTTGTTAATAAATGACTTTCTTGTACCATCTGTTCAGCAAAAAGTCGAATTCCAAGAGCCATATCTAAGGAGAGTATAACTAGTGTTGGCAGTAAGAAAGCCACACCCATCGATACTGGTAATAGTAAAATACCAAGATTACAGCCCATGCAGGGCAAAGGTGGTACTAGTCCAAATGTTACTCCACGGCATGAAAACATTGAATCACCCCGTAGTGACTTTGCACCGACACCAAGAAGTAACAAGAGTGCAGGTGACACTGAGGTCAGTCTATACTTTATATCTGTATGGATTGTATGTCTATACTTTATGTCTGTATGGATTGTATGGCTGTGAATGTGTATATAACTGGAATATTTCACTTCTATGGATTCTCTTGACCTTTCTTCTTTCTTTCTTCACACATTACATAGTCAGTCTCAAAGTTTCTTGTATTGGCAGCCTTCATTTGGCATTAATCAATTTTCAAATTCAATAATGATAATGTAATTTGTTGTCCCTATTTATTTCATGTATTATATAGGTAAAACATTAAAAGAGGAGAGGGGGGGGGGGGGGGGAGGTGTTGATTAGTAAGATTCGCCCCCCCCAAAAAAAAAAAAAAACACAAAAAAAAAAAAACACAACAACAACAACAACAAAAAACAACAACAACAAAACAACAACCAAAAAAAACAGTATAGAATGATGAACTGAAAGCTGCAACAGTAAAATGAGTATATTTCCTTGTGGCAGCTATTCTGAATATTAATAATGGACAACCCAATGACAATATTTTTAACATTCTCCTTGAAGCCAATGTGACATTTGCTGGGCTTCTTTACCAAATAAATTCAAATTATCAAACATTCTGAAATTTGAAAGAAATTTATTTATCAATACTAAATTAATTATTGTAATTTAAGGATGCATTTTGTCATCAAATGACAATATATTGCAATGAAAAGAATGTTGTGTATACATTATGTATAATCTGTGTAATTTGTCTTGTATGTAAAACTCTTTCTCATTAAAATCTTTTATTATTTATATCTTGAGTGACTGTGTGTGTTCTCAATGAAATCCAAATTGTACAGCATATCTCATATTTATTTATTTATTTATTTATTTATTTATTTAATCATTTATTTATTTATTTATTTATTTATTTATTTATTTATTTGAGTTATTGACTGTGCCACAAACAATTTCTTCATTTTGGAACAATGAACAATGCGGTTTCAAATAAAAAATGAAATGTTTTCATCATGGGTCAACATGATATAAAAATTGGAATTTCTTGTGAGTGACCATGTAGTCAGGAATAGGGGAACACCATATTCTGCTGTCACAAAATCAAAGTTGCCAAGAGGGCACACTGGCAATAAATTTTCATTTATTGTGATTTCAAAATTAGGAATTATTACTGTATTTTTGATGTGGCACAGTGGTGATGAAAACGTACATTTTATTTGTTTTTTGTTTTTATTGTAATATTTCATTTCATTTTCTGTCACTGTCATTTTGGTTTGTCTGTCTATCAGGCGGAGAGTATTATCTTTGATGGTGGTGATGATTTCCTAGACTTGTCTGAGTCTATAAACAGTGAGCCACCTGTTAAGGTGTCCCCTTATAAGGTTTGTCCCATCATTACAATTTTTCAGAAATTTCATTTCTTTCAACCAAACATGAAAACCTGGGTCTGCCATTCATGTGAAATACAAGTATTTTGTAATGACCAGTCTTTCTGTTGCAAACATCGGGACTGTGGATTTGTCACATGCTTTAAAACAGTAATGATAGCGAAACTTGATAATTGAAACTGAACCAATACATAGTAGAACTTATCAAAGAGTCTTGTAGACACAGTACTTTAGAATGTTCATGGTCCATTTTTTTAAATATAAAAGGCCAGTTTGAAAAGGGTTTGAAATTTAGATATGGCAACAGCTGTTTGGTTGAGCTATAAAAAGTTAGTCCAATACAAAAGAATAATCCTATTTCATCTTTATAGCTCCGCTGATAAGATAACATTAAATGTAGAACCTGGGATTGAAACCCTGGCCTTTAGGAAAGTTGACATTCCACCCCCAAATCTGCCATCCTTTTGAACTATTACAAACTTTTTGTTGTAAAATTGTTACATATAATGCTCAATATTAGCTTAAAACCATGAAGAGTTAGGCCCAAATATCTGATTTTCTGTATATGAAACGTTGATCATTAACTTTATACTTTATATTAAATTATTCACACACACACACACACACACACACACACACACACACATATATATATATTAGCTAAATAAGATAAATAAATAATGCAGCAAAATGTTATAAAAATTATCATGTTTTTTTCCCTTGAAATTTCTACTTCACTATGTCTTTACTTCTACTCCAGTCTTACTCATGTTTACACGTTTTATTTGGAACAGCGTGATTTTAAATTGAAATACCTCATTTTTTTTAGATCAGACCCCTTCTGAGTTTGTTTTGTGGTTTGTAGTGTGAAATTTCTTTTGACATGAAACGTGTCTTTATGTGACATAATGGGTACACAGATCATAGATCTTGTAGAGTCATCTCTAAGATCTATGCACAGAGCCATAGTGATATGAAATCTGCATGAATGAATGTATAGTTAATTCCAATTAACTCATTGTTTTTGGAGAATTTCAAATTAAAAAAAATATTCACAAATCCTGTTTTCTGTGTACAGAGAATGCTGTCACATAAATACTCTTTCACAAATTATAGAATTGCTGTGTTACACTACAGTTGTACATTTTTACTTATTTTCTTTTTAAGAAATCTTGTGTTTTTTCTTACAAATTTCATAGTTCAGTGGATAATTTTGCTAAATATGAATTTTTTACCAACCAAGGATACATGATTTAAATAAAAAACACGGCTAGAAATTATGAGAGAAGTCATCCAGAAAGAGATACATATATATATATAAAATATAAAATATTTGGTTTGAAGTACGTATCTTTGATATCATTTTTCCTGAACAAACTCTATATGTAATGGATAGTCTTGAAATGATATGGGAGGCATCAAATTTCTTGTTAGAAATATGAAAATTGCTACAGACATTCATTATTCAAAGTTATTGTAATTTATGCTTGTTCCATGGATGTATAAAGTAAGATGGTAAAAAACTGATACAACATTTACATGCATTGTTAAGGCTCATAATAGACAGTTGGCAGTGTAAAATAATGATACATATTTTTACCTTCAAAGTCTTCAGTCAGTAAGAGGAGGAACTTTTCTATTCTCTATAAAAATATTCTTCAGTTTATTCCAATTTCAATGTTTAATTTCTTTAGAACTTTAGAACCCTCTTCATGAAATAATTTAGAACATGACCCCATGTGTGTGTCAGAGTTCAGAGGTCATATCATGGCTGGTTCTCCAATGTGTTCTATTATTGTCATATGCAAATGACATACAAATGATTCCATTGAATGTATAGAACAGTTCTTGTGTACACTCTCCTATTGTATTCCTAACTACAGCAGTTGTATACATGTACTTAACCACAGCAATGCCAATTTTGTTAAGAAATACGTAAGTTAGTGTAAGCAATTATTTATTTGGTATTTACTTATTTTTTATTGACTCTGTCCAGTCTGATTTTTGTGATAATTTTGAATCAAAACAGAAGTTTACAGCTTGAGTGGGTATTGTCTTGTATGTAGTACCTGTTGAATACACTTGTGTGACCCTGCCTTTCAACCAGACTGGGCAAGGTTCCAACTGAAATTCAAATTCTTACAACACAACACATTTTTGTTACAGCTATCCACTGTAGGTGATTCTCCAAATGATGCGGATGGTAAAGGTATGTATATTTGACAAATGTCAATTTCTGTTTATTGTGTCTATTTCTCAGAGTTATGTGTTCTTTTCAAATATCATATATATAGTACAGTGGTCACCCCTGTACCTCAGGTAATAGTATTAGCTGACACTAGGATTAAGTTTACAATGTAATTGACCATATATGAAATGGAGCTTGCACACCATGATGAAGTTGCTAAGCTGTGTGTATATATTTATAATCGTGGCTTTGCTATTAAACATGTTTGGTGTCTAGTAGAGGGGGCTGGGTTCCCACCACCTTGCTGATAACATGTTTAGGCCAATCCACTCTACTCTATTCAGTTACTGACAAATGGCTTTGGCTGTATAAATCAATAATGGACTATTTCTCAAAGCAGCAAATTTGATGACACCTCAGTAGATTTGAGATTTACTGTTGACTTTTTGAAATTACATGAGAATACATGTAGAAAAAAATCTGAGAATGAACAGACTTGGAGAGACCAGTAGGCATGGAAGTCTCAGCTGTTATTTTGGCAGAAAGCCAAACATTTAAAATTGCCTCTGCATTCTTTATTTGGGTGTTATATTATTGCATTCATATAAAAGGTTTTTCAAGGATACTGTGAAATGTACAAATTGTCGTAAAAATGCCATGTCTATTTTATTTCATATTTCATTATTCATGTAAGATTTGTTGAAATTTACAAAGATGTAGAAATATATGTTTGAGTCCTTCCATTTGCAAGGAACCTACACACACAAATCTGCATAATGCACTAAAATGTGTTAATTCAATTTCTACAGAGTAGATCTGTGTTTGTCATTCAATGAGAAATACACTTTCTTATTGTCACAGTGGTGTTTCTTTCATGCATGTCCCAAATTCCAATTTCTGTGTTTGGTTATACTTCCTCCCATTACAAATTGATCATGTTGTTGCAATTTACAACAGTTACATTGTTATGCAAATTAAATCAATAGAATTGATTGTAGGTTTCATTTCCACCTGAATGTCTTAAAATGATCTTTTTCCCCTCTGTATGTGTTTTTTTTTTCTTGTGTGTATTTTTAACTCTTTATGTAGTCTGAGAACCTAGTCTGTCACCATGCCAACCATTGAAAACAAACAAGTATTAAAATGGATGCCAAGCCTCAGGGTTTGATCGTGTTAGTAGAATACAAAATGAGTTAAGCCTCAGTTTATGAAATTTTGTACTTATTTTAAGTATCAACATAAAAAAAATTACAGCAGCAGTACAAATATCAAGGAAAGAATTAATTCAGTTAATTAACAGAATTATTTATTAGACAAAGCATAGAGTGGGCATTTTTTATATCTTATTTGTCTCTTTTGAAAATGATATATATATATTACATTGCTATTTTTACACATGTATTTTATTCAATGCTGATAGAATCAGTGAATTTGTAAGTAAGCTTGGATGTATGCAAATAACTGTCATGTTGTAGTGTACTGAAAAGTGATTACATAAAAACCATACAAACATACAAATAATGATCTACTATAGCATCTTTGTTACCTGTGCCATGCTTATCTTGTTACTGCCTATAAAGTGGACAAATACTATAGTGTAGTAATTGATGTATCACTTGTCCACTAGGTAAACCATCAACACTAGTCAATGGTAACATAGACATGGACGAAGAGAAGAACAAGAAAGCCAGTACGTATAATATTGTCTAATTTAGTTGATGGCATTTATGTATTTTGGTTGTGAGCTGAGCCACCTTAACTATTAAGTCTTTGTTTGAGAGCTGGGTCACCGTAACTATAAAATCTACATGTCAGTTAGGTTTATAGATGTGTACATATGTAAAATCAGTGTTTTCTGTCAGCTACATAGATAAATTGTATTCGTGTTCCATAGACAACATTATGTACATTAGAATTAGATCATGTGTTCCATTGGCTACGACATGGATAAAATCTACCTGTGCTCATTAGGTTACATAGCCTATACTGTAAAATCTACTAGAATTACATCAGACATTTAATCAGTTTCATTCCACAATTTCAGTCCAACTGTTACCATGGTAATGTTATTAAGATTTCAGTAGAATCACTGACATACGTTTCTATGGCCTTACCATTACAGTGTATTCTGATATCAGATTTCAAATTTCCCATGTATGTTACTCATTCTTCAAATAATGGCTGAAAGTATAAAGAGATATTGGTTACCTATCACATTACCCACATGTATGATTTTAGCTTGAATTTTTCACAAACATGAAATATCAAAGATTTACAACATGTTTCAAATGATTGACAAAAAAGTGATTTTGATAAATCCTATGGTGGGAGTCTAGTTGAAGAATATGTCATGTTTTACGTTGAGTTTTTAGAAGACTCTCTTTAAACCTGAGGAACTCACTGAAGACTTTCTATCATCATTAGACCTTTAATGGCTGATAGCCTATATTTAGGGTGTAATTATCTAATCTTACTAGAAATGCACTCCTTGAAGGGTTGATATTATTTTGATCATACATTTGGAATCTTAGACTTTTTGATTAGGCTTAGGCCTAGTTTTTCATGCTTCTAACTAAATTGATAGTTCAGAAAGGCTAGCATTTCTTGTGTGTACCCGTGTGTGGTGTGTCTGTGTCTGTGTCTGTTTGTCTGTGAATGTGTTTGTATATATGTGTATATGTGTGGGTGTGCGTGTATGTATATACACATGCTTGCATAAGTGCATTTGTTTGTGTGTGTGTGTGTGTGTGTGTGTGTGTGTGTGTGTGAGTATGTGTATTTGTATGTGTGTATATGTGAATTTCTTGTCATTTGGTTAACATACACCAGGTAAGTTTTCTTTAAAACGTTCTGAGTGATATCTTACTGTAACAGGTTTATTCAATCTGTTTATCACCCATCTCAACTTGATTTCTGTTTTCTGTCAACCATCAGCATTTGCCGCAGAGTTGGGACTAGATGATGTAGATGATATTGACTTTGATGAGGATGATTCTCAGATGGATGTAATCCCAATGATGGAAGATGATGACCCAAAATCACCAACAACTCACTATCCACCTGTTATGAGAACTGGTAATCCTGTGAGTACACTCAATTATTAATACTTTCTCAAATCTAAGCTAAAGTTAAAGTATCTCTCAGTAAACATACATAATTGAAGTCCTGTAATAACAATCTACAAGATAGACTCTATGAATTCATTTGACAATGCTTCTACTTAGGAAATCTGAATGCATTTCTCACCTTTACATTTTTTGTGGGTGTTAAACATGTTTGGACATATTGTTAGTGTCAGGACACGGTTCTGTACATTTGAATGTTAGTTGTATTGTTTTGTCCCACATGAATAATTTACAAATAAGTGAGTGGCCGTTGATGTACCAGTATTTTATGAACTCTAATATAAACAGATACAAAGATCAAAACCTAAGACAAACTAATATTCTCTTGTTACTTACAACAGAATAGGTTTCCACTATAAGTTATGCTTCTTTCAAAATTTTTAATCTGTGTATATTTGCCCTTATTCAAGTTTAACCACTCCAGATTTTAACGTCTAGAAGTCAGCATTTACTCTATGTTAAAGGTATATGTATTTTGTATTTTGAATGTTTAGCTGTGTTTGTCTGTTTGTAAGGAAAATAGGACTGTATCTTGATTACATGTACAATACATGCCATACTTTTTATCACGTGTTGTTGCTGTCAGCCTATATATATGCCTTCATATGTAAAGTGTAAAGAGTGTTGTCTTGTGTCCATTGCAGAATCAAGGTGATATTGACATGAAAACTACACCAGCTAAAATCAACAAACCAAAAGATGATGATGATGAAGATGGTAAGTTAGACTCACTCAGTAGTGTTATATTAGGTGTACATAGTAAACCTGGAATATAGCAGGCTGATGAAGAATCACCCTTTTCCCTTTGTGATGTCATTGTCAGTGATCAAAGCTCAGAATATCTGTATTTGATGTCTTTGATATGTATATTTACCCATATATATTGAGATGGGCTAGTTCTCACATCATTCTTGATAAATTGTGGCAGCAATTAATTTAGTAAATAGTCCTGTCATACATTTGGAAAAGTCTGTTCCAATTTGTATCTGACCTATGAGTGTACAGAATGTTCATTTTCCCCATAGCTGAAGAATAGTTGCTCATTGCTCACAATTCTTTTCTCTCAGACATATGCTACTTCTCAATCTATGCTAATTAATGTGAACTTTGCATCATACAACATGATTAGGTCATGAATTGTATGAGTCATTCAAACACTTTGTGGGAGGTGAATACATGGCAAGATGGATTGTGTCTATAAATGACAGCTGACTCTCTTGTGTCACTCTGCCTAAATTACAAAAATGAACAACATTAGATATGCTTTCTTGCACAAATTGGTAGAATTGACTGAAATTGTTTGTCACAAAGCAGTAATTTGAAGAAGAAAAGAAATATATAGAAAACAAGGAAAACTATCTTCAGTACGATACATAGTCTTTTATATTCACAACTTTGGCAAAGTCATGTCACTGAGTGAACTCCCAATCATCTTTGACAAAGTCATGTCACTGAGTGAACTCCCAATCATCTTTGACAAAGTCATGTCACAGTGAACTCCCAATCATCTTTGAAATTGTCATTAACGTTGATTCGTTGATTTTCTTTCCAGATGATGACTGGGATTCAGATACTGATCTTCTACCATCTCATGCCTCCAGCAGAAAAGGTAAAACACCATTCGTAGCAGTAGTCATTATTGTGTGGTGTTGCATACATTATCCCAGTTTGTAATTGATGTGTTATGATATTTGTGCATCATTATAGACAAAACAAATGTGGCTATAAGTATTACAACATGATTTTCTTTGTTTCCACTCAGTCTGAAATATCCTGTTCATTTACTGATATGTTGATTTCACCACATCTTGTGTTCATTTCTAATTTCACATCACAGGTGGCAGTGCAGTGAGTACACCTCGTGGCTATCCATTTGCTAGCAGTGCAGCTAGCACACCACGTGCTGATCCAATTGCTAAAAGTTCTCCAAAGGCTATACCACTAGGCAAAGAGAGTACAGTTCCAACTAAACAAGCCATCCACTTGACTGGTCCTAAATCACCCCGTAGTGAAGATGTCGTTGATTTCTCAGAGGATGATGAAACAGAGGAAACTGAGAGTGAATGGGAAAAGGAAAGAAAAGCTGAAAAGGTAGAAATAATAAAAATGGTATTTAAAATGTCAGGATCTGTTTCATATGTATTCAGTCTTCAAGTTATCTTATTAAGAAATTATTAAAAGTAGTATAATAACATGTGTTGGTAAATTTTAAATACAGACTTTAATGAGCTGTCTTATTTCAGAAAGGGCAGCTAACACCTACCCCATAAAACAAACCATCATCAGAGTTTAGAACTCTTGCTAATAAACAGTATATCATTTATAGCTAATACATTCCCTTTTTTTATTAATTCTAGGAACGGAAGGAACTAGAGAAACAATTGAAAGAAGATGAGGAAAAGGAAAAACAGAGAATGCTCCAGTGGGAGAAAGAAGATCAAGAAAAGAAAGATAGAGAGGAGAGAGAGTTGAGAGAAGCCCTTGAGAAGGAAGAGACAGAACAGAAAGAGAAGGAAAGACAGAGACTTGAAGAGGAGAGAATACAACAAGATGATGATATGCGGAAAAGACAAGAAGAAGAAAGGAAGAGAGAGGCAGAAAGAAAACGAGAGGAGGAAAAGATAAGACAGGAAGAAGAGAGGCGGAGAGAAGAAGAACGAAAGAGAGATGAGGAAAGGCGGAGGGCAAACTTTCAAAGGCTGGAGGAAGAGAGACGACAACGAGAAGAAGAAGATAGGAAAAGAATGGCTGAGGAAGAGAGACGGAATGCAGAAAGGAGGAGGAAAATGGATGAGGAAAGATGGGAAGCAGAGAAAAGACGACAAGAAGAACAGAAGAAACAGGAAGAAAAATGGAGGGAAAATCAACGTAAACTTGAGGAGGAAAAGAGAAAGTTAGAAGAAGACATGATTGAGCAAGAAAGGAAAAGAGAATTGGAGAGAAAAAGAATTGCTGAACAGTTCCATAAAAGCTATGATGATAAGATAAATGATTTTGATGACAGTGCCAGTGATAGTTGGAGTAATCAACCATCACCCGTTCCATTCAGGTAAATTTGTAATCAGATATTATACTATTACCCAATTATTTATTCATATTTGAAATTCACAACATAAAGACAACTGCTTTTGAGTTAGTCATTGTCGATCATCCAGAGGACAAGATATTGTATAAATATCATGCTGAATTTACAAAGCCAGATTCTTGGGCTTGACTCTGAAATCTTACAATCTAGGAAATCTGTGTTTTCCTTTGCAGACCCTCAAGTGGTTTTTCTAACAGATCAATATCACCACGGCAACCGTACACACCTGGTTCTGCAAATCCAGTAAGTCTGACTTTAGTCATTTGAGTAAACCAGATGAGTACGATATATGTGGATCAACTTTATGTAATAGATTTAGAAGTCTGTTTGTAATGAGAAGATAGAAAGTATTATCATTTCAAATTTATTATCAGTGTTTGATTTATAAAAGGTAGAAAATTGAACAGTTGTAGAGGAATTGGAGATTGTCATCACTTTTACAGCATAGACATACTCATTTACAATTTATAGTTACAGCAGATAGCAACACAAGAATAAAATTGTTAATTTGAAATTGAGATTTTGATTGTACATAATTCACATTAAGAGATATCTAATCAAAAACATATCACAGGCTATCATGGTCCACAGCTCTACCTACCAATGTTATATCTTTATTTATTTATTTATCTATTTATTTATTCATTTGTTTATTTTATTTACTATCTAACAGTCATTGCCCAATAACAGGAGGGTTTAGTGTTATCACTATATATACACCATAGAATGATACTGTGTTGTTAATTTCACTTGATTGATCATACAAAACCTAAACTGCAGACACTTTCAGAAAACAGCGGTCTTACTCATGATTAGTTTTGCAGCTGTATTTCCATTTATCCCAAATGTACACACTGTATTCCCCTTCTCACAAAGTTTCATAATGTTGACTTTATTTGAAACATTCAAATTTCTTTTCTCAGAGTTGGAAACAAATGTTGACGGAGGAAGCTGACGGTTTGTCTTTCTCTGACACAGACACTGAAGGTGATGGAATACATTCATATGTTTCAACTCCATTACCTAAATCTGTGACATCACCTCCACCTCCATCAGGTATGGGTCAAAGGTCATGTTAAAGGTCATAAGGTCATTAAGATCATACACTTTAAAACATGTTAATTCTCAAGATACTTTGAATGTTGATGTCAAATGTTGTTGTAAGTCATATCCATAATTATTTGTCACCTTCAGCTGGATAATACTGGTATCATTTCATCAAGTACTGACGCTTTCATCATGTAGTAAAACTGGTTGAAATTGACAATGATGTATGTAAATCTAGTGACAATAATAACGAAAATGGATGTCCATAGACACTGAGTTCATAGTGTCAAATGAAAATATCTACTCACAGAGTCAAAAAGTAATTAAGAAATACTTGAAGGAATTTTTTGGTTCTGTGAGTAGTAATTTTTATTTAATGACAATTATAAAAAAAAAACGTTTCATGTAGCTTTGTCATAATCTTTCATACCCATTTCAGAAATCCATATATCCACAACAAACCTTACCAATAAAGTGATTCTTCCTGGCTTTATCTATTGTATGATTGTTATCTCTGGGAAGTTTATGCACTGCTTCCTCCAGATGTCCTTTCGCTTTCAGAATTGTAAAAAGTTATCAAATAGAAAAGTGAACAGGGAAACTTTGATCCCTGGTTTCATTTCATTAATGCATGGAATCAGCACAAGAAGGAGAAAATTACATTTTTATGATTGTAACAGGAACTACAGATCCAAACATGGTTGTACAAATGCAAGAGACACTGCGAGATCACAAGAGACAAATTGACAAGGAGAGGAGTTCTAGAATTACCATAGAAACCAGGATCAGGAAATTAGAAATGGAAAAATCTGACCTTGAAAGGCAAGTAGGATATATACATGACTTAGATAACTTAAACTCTTGGTTTTCAGTGGCGTCTTTCTTTAGAGTTGTCTATTTTTGTGTTTATTGTAGACCAAAATTTGATGTAACTTCATGAATAACAATAAACCCTATGATTTTGTCTAACATTAAAATGAGTCGTATGAGAGAATCATGGAGAAACAACTTACTAATTGCAGAGAAGCAGTAATAATCTGGCCCACCTAAGTAGAGAGAAAAAAATAAGTATTATCGATTACAATACCATGAATTATTACATCATAATAATTATCTCATTATTGTCCAACTTTGTATTTTTAATTGAACAATTTAATTTAGATCATTACATCATAAAAGAATCCAAATTGTTTGCATAGTGTAGTAGTATCCATATAGACTATATTAACTTATCAGTGTATGTTGTTATTATTAATTTCAACAGGAAAATTGACAAGTTATCTCATTCTAAAACTACACTAGAACAAGAGAAGATGGAGCTGGAAACCAAAGTCAGAAATATCAAGTAAGGGTAAAACATAGAAATACTTCAACCGTATAATTTTTTTTAGGCAATACATGTATTTGTGCCTTTTCTAAGACTGAAACTCACCTTACAATTCAGTAGAAATGAAAATAAAGTCACCTTGGAAATATTGGAGGCAATAAACTGTTTAGGCTAATTCATTAGCTTTACACTGGAGACTACATAAAATAATACAACAATGTTTTGAAAAAGACAAAGTTGTGTCAGAAAATAATTTTAGACTTTCTGTATCATGTTTTGTAGTTACAAGCTGACAGAAGAAACAGAAAAGGCAAGCAGTGCTGAAAGTCTTTTCACAAAAACCAAAGACCAGCTAGATAGGAAGGAACAACAGTACATACAGTAAGTGACTGGTATTACTGCCTTGTGTGTGAATGCAGAGGTCAGTAGTTTGTGTGACTGGCCGTAGCTCCATGTACAATCATGGTTGGTGACATCCACATCAAAATCACAACTAATCAAATGTTACAACCTCAGAAAGTGTGTAGGAAAGTCATTGCAATATTGATTCATTGATAGATAGTAGTTGTTTACTAACTAGTGGCTGCCATATCTACTCCTATAGAAATTGTCAGAGCATTTTGATAGGAAAGACCTTTGCAATGTGGCCAATATTACAACTTACTGAAGTGTGACTTAGTCTGGCTTTAGAGTACCAGGCTTTAACTTGATATGATGTGTTTTTTGTATATTACAAGATTTCAAAGGGTATTGACACCTATTGTATCTACTTTTCCCAACACATTTTCACACATTCGTTTTATCAATTTGTTATTGGTGTAGAACATATTTAATTTAGATACTTAAGGACATCTTTTGTCATATCGTTTTTAGATTAACTATTTAAAGGCGGGTACTCTATTTTAAGTTAATATACCATACTGTATGATCATATTGCCTGCATGTATCTATTTGTAACTTACAGGGAGTTAGAAGCCAGACAGAAATTAGAGTTGTCCAGTAGAACTTTACAAATGGAACTTCGTGAAGCCCTTACTACAATCAAACAGGTAAGAGATAGTGAAGATGAATTGAAAATGCACTAGCTGCAACTGTCTTGTTACATGACTTTATGTAATATTGTACACCCTGCACACGGTACAATTTGTCTTCAGTTCATACCGGTAATGGCATTCCTTTACATACTACTGGTATTGTCACATTGAAATGTCATAACATTAATAAATATATGGCTAGTCAAGTCAGACTGGGTATTTTATTGTATTGTTAGAAATCCTTAGCTGGTAGGAGCTATTCAAGTAACAAGTTTAAAATTAAACAATAAGCTCTTCAATCTCTATGTCTCCTTAAAATAAACATCAACTTACAAGTTGTGACTTGTCCCACTATGGGTCATCCCAGTCAACACACATGTATCAAGGAAAGTATGGAAAATAAGATGTATGTCCCCTTTTTTATCTCAATAGTTGGAAGAAGATAAAAGTGAGGCTCGCAAAGAACTTGCCCATGAACGCAGTGCTCGTACTATCCAGGAACAGTTGAATCAAGACCATTCCAAAGTACAAGATGCCCTTCAACAGGTCAGAAAAATTGAATACTCCAAATTGCAAATAGTGAATTGGTTTCATTTTATTATTATTAGATGAAGTGAGAGAAATGAATGCTGGGCAATAGAGTTTTACTTGACAAAAATCTACAACCCATGACATGATCATGAGTGTCCTATTTGATGAATCTTTTTGGTCACTATTTTTCACTTGTGTCAGAATCAGTGACAATATGTCATGTCAGCATCTTGATAAGAATTCATTAAAGTTTAGTTTTTGTGGTCACTCTGCAAATCATGTGATATCAAGTTTGGTGAATAGCAAAACTAAACAGTAGTTATGTTTCAATTGTTATCAACATTGTAATAATGGGTTGTTTACATTGTTTTCCGTTATCATTGACTTCTGTCATCATTGTAAGAGCCGACCCCTCAAATAAGCTTTTTATGTGAATTTGCTACTTGTTGAGTTGTGTGAGAACAGAAGACTCAAGTTATAAAGATTACTCCATTTTACAACCTGTTCTCTGTAACAGAAAACAGGAGTTATCACTAGATAAATGTAGTTGTACAAAGTATGCAAAATGACTACATTTCAAGTTGAAAACTTTAGTGATATTCATAGTAAGCCACAAATGGCTACTACCTAGTAGTGTTGGGGCTTTTAGGTCTAGTGTTCTCCCAAGGGATATTTAAACATGTCAAACAACATACTTGAAATGTAGGAAAGCAAATGAAACTCATTTGCATAACACAACATTCATTTAATCTGTAAATTAACTGTGATGCTTGGGTAAAATCCAGGGAGAACACTGCTGTCTATCAATATGGTCTCTGTCTGAATTGAGACTTGTTTATCTTCACTGATTACCATATTTATTCATAATTGTTATCAATAATTTTGTTGATGACTTCACTGTCAGTATCACTGAAATGCAAATGCCAAATTTCACAAACTTATTGGTTGGGTTCAGTAATACAAAGTAAATAATATGACATGTAGTATGTATTACCCATCAGTCATGCCAACCATCTCAAGGTGTCTAAAGATTGAAATGTAACAGATATATTGAGATATGTCATTATTAGATGGCTTGAGCCAAGACGTATTCATAGATTTCCTCAGCAAGACCATCCTGGTAGTCTTATAAAAGCTTAATTGAACAAAAAAAAACATAACACAAGAGAACAAGTAAAACACTGTGACTTATTACTAAACCAATAAACTCTTTCTGTACGGTAATACAATAAAAGAAGTCAAATTTACTGCTTTTCACTTTTCTCGCCATTCACTCAACATTAATACAATTTATGCTGACTTTGCATTTTTTTATCCTCCTCTCCTTGTACTGCTTACTGTCTGTGTGTGTGTTTACAGGACGTTGAACGCTTTGAAGAAGAAAAGGTATCAAAACATAACATAGCACAACCAAGCTATATAGAATTATTAACTCACTCTTTGTGTATTCTTCCAATTGTTAATATGGTTCTCTAATATATATACATGTATTATGTATAAATCGAGACACATTCTAGTATTACCAGATTTTAATACTGTAAATATTGCATGGCTGTCTTCTTATCTTACAGTATATGTTGTTTGCACGGTATCACTGTACAGTGAATGTAGAGTCACTTGTTGTATAGATTCATGCATGATAATAAATTTGATCAACTTGGTTTTATCCTACCGGTATCTTGTGTTGTTTTCCATTAATCCTAGATCCTTTGTCTAGAAATATGCCACTATTAAGAAACACTTAATATATTGTATAACTAACATATATTTTATAACCAAGATGTCTGCCCTGTGTAATTTTTCTATCATGCTTAATTTTCATCTCTTTGTATACTCATTGCTTGCACTTATTGGTACATGTATTTGTTCTTGGCAAACAGTTGTGTTGTACGTACATGTTATGTTAGGCGTTGTCTGGCCCAAACATTACTTTACCTATTTTCTAATATTGGTTGTTGTTGTTGTTTTGTTTACTATTCTGCAGGCTGAGATCTTCAGCCGATTAGAATCAGCTGATGAAAACCGCAAGTTTGCACTTGATCAAAGTGATCGTCTTAAAGCTGAACTCTATGGGCTCAAGGTGAGTTACAACAGTGGCAATCGAATCAAGGTTTTGGCTTACTTTAGATAGACACAAACTAAAACTATTGTTAAGACGTGTAGACATTTGCTATTGAATGGATCCTGGTTTAATTATGCGCACTGTATGGTAGAGATTCTGATGACTTCTATGATCATGTAGTGTACAGTTTTGAGGATTTGTGTACAATTGTGACATCATACATGGTTTTATTGTTTGTGTTACTTTCCTCAGATGGAGCTTGAAAGAGTAAGAATGAGGTATAAAGATGATCAGGGCATGCTTGCCGTAGAAAATGAAGAACTAAACAACAGAATTGAAGAACTGAGAAGTGATATTGTAAGTAAAATTGAAAAATGCACACAGAATTCTGGAATCTAAAAGCTATAATGATACTCTCACTATATACATGATGTAGCTACTGTAGGGCAGAATATAAGATTGTACAATCTGACAGAGTTGTGAAGACTACAAAATTTCCAACCAGACTTATGGATAAAATCATGGTGGATTAAACTTTGCAGTGACAGAGAATTTCTCCTTTTCCTGGTTTTAGAACTTTAACAAACACAAGTCAGAAATAATAATAATAATAATAATGTTGGGTTCTTATATAGCGCTTTCCCACACCGTGCTCAAAGTGCCTTACAATTTATTACCCCTGGCTCGGATCAGAACGGCACAACGGCCCTTTAGTCTTCCTCAACTCCCCGGGGAGCATACAATCCATTGCAGCCATTTCAGCGCATAGGATTAAAGCCTTCACATTGCAACCTACATCCTACCAGGTCCCCAATTATACAGCTGGGTTGACTGAAACACAGTCGTGGTTCAAATCTTGCCCAAGGACTTTAGCCACTCAGAAACAAACAGCAGGCAGCGACAGGGCTCGAACCTGCAACCTGTAGATTCCAAGCCGGTCACGCTAACCATTCACCCATCATGACTCCACAAATAAGTAAAGCCAGAAAATGTATGAGGCGAACAGTGAGCACTTTGAGTTGAAATCTGGCAAGGATGATGTACTCTGTGGTGTACATCAAGTAAGAGTACTGAGAACAGAGAACAGACTATACTCTACAATTAATGCACATTTATGATCAAGCTAGGGAGTGGCGGTTACTTTAGGGATAGCAGTAGGATTTGGTAACATGCAGGTTGATTTGTCTTACTGGCAAGAATGTAGAATAGTAGACAGACAGACAGACAGACAGACAGATAGATAGATAGACAGACAGACAGACAGACAGACAGACAGACAGACAGACAGACAGACAGACAGATGATTGATACACATTGTCATTTGTATTAAGTTGGGGATAGGAACAAGATAGGGTTAGACCCCCTAACATACAGCTAATTTGTTATCATAAACCAGTAGAATGATACACATTTGCATATCAAGCTATTGAGTTCAAAGTGTTAGGTTGGGGTAGGAAATGGATAACACCCCAAATATAAATCTGACTTTGTTTCATCAACCCACAGATAAGCACAGGTCTACACTAGTCCTAGACCTCTCTGGTGTGAAATAACGTGACATGTTTCTCCTTCCTTTTCCAGAGATTGAATGAAGAAGCTTTGGCACATGCAACTATGACATACAATGCTCACCTTGGAGCTGCCAAGAATGAAAACTCTCTTTTAGCAGCAAACTTAGAAAAGGAAAAAAGTGCCAATGAAAAATTACATACAGAGGTGAGAATGTATATGAAAATTCTCTATTCTTCATATCTCTGAGAAAAACGAGTGAAAAGATTTATTTTCTGCTACTCTAGTGAAATTAAGTACAAAATAACTATTTGGGAATGTTGTAAGATTCATTAGTAATCAGCATCAGAATTTTTACCTTCAGCCCATGAATGAAATAGTGTAATGACTGCCATCTCCAATATAAACAAATACACTTCATATAAAAAATATTTGTAAAATTCATGAGAAGTGAAAAAAAATTGACATGTGACCATGTGTGTGGTAATACATCAGAAATAAAACAACAGATTCAATACCTGAATTCACCGTAGTGGCACCATGTGCTGTTAGAATTGAGTGATTTTATGTGTAACTTGCATCCTCTCTTGGTTTGTGAAATTTTACAGGTTCAGTCACTCACTAGTCGGTTGACAACGGCAAATCATGAATTGGACAAGACTCAGAACACAAAATCAGATATTGAACGGTATGTATAATATGTTTACGTTTACTGTGCTCAAGATGAGCAAAACCAACTTAAAATTTATATGTCATGATAAATGATACTCACAGTAGGGTGGCATTTCTGATAACTTCCATGATCTTGCAGTGTACATTTTGGAGACTTCTGTGTTTAGTATTTGATTACAGGGTGATTAGATTTGCTCAACTGAGGCACCGCTATCATACACTTGTCAGTAATCTACCACATTGAAAAGCACTGAATTTAGTTTTTGTCTATTGCACTAAGCCAAAAGCTTAGTAGTTTGAGCTCTATAATTAATATCACATAAATTGTTTTAGGTAATATTTATAATGGGTAATATTCCATATTGTGTAGTCTTCTATGGATTGTTTTGTATCTTCAGATGTAAAGACCTCCATCATTTTGTTTAGGTGTATACTAATAGAATTCTCATCTGTGTTATTTGGTTATTTTGTTTCTTACCAAAGCAGAACAGTGGAAAGGTGAATAGTGACAATAAAACATATTGGTGCCAATCCTATGTTTTGATAAACAAATAACTTTGCCTCGATCCTCCCCCACCCCCCCCCCACCCCCCTGGGCCCCCACCCACCCCTACCATACACCTACAACAAATGTAAGATTCCATTGTTTGACATTAGAAGTACTGCCTTTACCGACATATTATATGTAATACTAATATTAGCATGTATTATGTAATTGCTGAAGGACTCTGTGCCAGGTTTTACACATTTTTCTAAAAATTCCTGATTAATTTGAGAATTTTGGGTTGAACCAAACTTTTTAAACAATTGTAAGATTGTTCTGGTGACCTTTCTTTCCTGACTGTGCATAAATTACATGTATGTAAGAAATCAGTCTGTAACTGTTCTGTATCTGTTATACAAATTGTTGTATATTAATGGTGACCACCCTACCTACCTTTTCACAGGCAATGTTTTCAATTTTGTTTTATTTGCATGACATGTTTTTTCCAAGACAGTTGACAATTGACACTCAGTATTGTCCCCAGACTTTTATAGAATAGTGGGATTCTACCCCTCTGATTTCTTGAAAAAGGATAGAAATTAGATGTTGTATTATTTTGTGATGACATGTCAGTTTCATGCGACTGCATTACATTTTTTTCTGGAGAGAACACTGAAAAGTTAGAGTGAAGCCATGTACATTGTATGAATAAAATATTATTAGATGAGTACATTGGATAAGTGAAGGCAGATGTGTTCGAATATTGAATTTGATTTTGACATTGATTGCATTTTATACTGTGTTACACTGATTTATATAATATGTTTGATGTGCTAGCATATACAACACTATGCCAATTCTTACAAGTCTTTCAAATGTCTTCAGGATCTGTTTTTTTACCACAGTTCCTCTCTTTGTCATTTTTCTTGACTATTCTTCTCCCTTTTTTTCAGTTCAAGTCAACGTGAAAGAGATGATATGCAGAGGACTATTGAGAGACTGGAAATAGAACTAAGTCACCTAAGAGACAGTGTTCAGGTCAGTGTTGATGATATGGACACAAGGATAGGATAGGATAGGATAGGATAGGATAGATAGTGATCTTTCAAGCTTGATTATCCCCCCCCCCCCTCCACACACACACAGGCAAAGTCAATAGGGGAATACTACATTGTACATTGGCCTTTATCATTGCATCAGTTTGCACCTGTATCTCTGACACTAAACTGCCAAATTCATTCAAACTTTGTACAAAGGTGACATACCTTCCTGGGCATATACAAGATCTTTGGTTTTGTTATATTTTCAACTTTAGACAAATGGTAGCCATATTTGTCATAAAAATAAATTATTTGCATGACAGCTAAGGAATAACTCAGGTCAAGCGTTCAAGTAATATCTCTTTATTAAATACTTTGTAGTGTTATACCAAGTAATTCTACCCCCCCCCCCCACACACACACACACCACACACATACAGAGTTCCCTATATATATTATATATGTTTACATACAAAGTAATTCTAACACACACCCCCCCCCCCCCCCATATCAACAGAATTTTTCTTTAAAATATCTGTGACATTTCTCAAAACAGTGAAATCCAAGTGATACATGTAATGAAGACTGAGCAGTATAGGATTGTAAAGAATTTCTTCCTTTCTTCCCTTTTCACAGAGTAAATCACAGACTCTAGGGTCAGCAGAGAGCCGAGTCAAAAGTCTAGAACATGAGGTAAACAAATTTTAATATGAATTAGCCTACTTTGAGAAGTAATTCCAGAGATTCAGTTTTATATCCAACTAATAATGATTAGTTGATTGATGAATTGATTGGTTTGTTGGGTGGGTGGTGGGTTGGTTGGTTTGTTGGGTGGGTTGGTTGGGTGGGTTGGTTGGTTGGGTGGTTGGTTGGTTGATGGGTTGGTTGGTGGCTTTGATTTGTTGATTGGTTAGTTGGATAGATGGATGGATGGATGGCGGATGGGTAGGTGACGGGTTGGTAAGTGGATGGATGGCTTGGTTGGTTGGTTGGTTGGTTGGTTGGTTGGTTGGTTGGTTGGTTGGTTAATTGATATTTGAATTGTCTGACTGATTTACTTTTCATTTCACAGTTACATTTAACCAATCTTCAATTGACTGAACGTACTGGTATGTTATCGTCTGCACAGAGGGAACTTGAACAGAGAAAATCCATGCTGGACAGTGTTCAAAAAGAACTCATGAAAGAAAAGGTAAGGGACAGTAGATGAAATAGCACTGTCTTTATTTCCGCTGATTCTTTCATTAACACTTTGGCCAAGAAATTATAGACTTGATTCAGAATTGAGTATTGCCAGCAAAAACACTTAGAGAGTGGTGCTATTAAAAGAAAGGGAATCTACATACTTGTGTTCATAGAGAAACTTCAGCTGAACATTTGACTATGGAAATTTTATTCATTTAGTTAAACTCTGCTTTCTATGTGGGGACATGGCCAATACTTATTTTTACCTCAAACATGAAAATGTTTTCATCATTTGACAAAAGGTTGTTTTACATGTAAGACATGGAGTTCTCTCCATTGATGGGCCATTGAATAGTCCATCAACTCAATATACTATATATCGTAGTCATAGTGCACAAATCATTGATTCAGGTGAAATGATGTGATTAGAGTCGATTACTCACAACAATGCACTTTATCAGCAACATCCAATTTGTTTTCAAAAATGGAGCATTAAAATCTGTAAAAATAAATGGCATGTGTAGAAAAGGACAGCATGGAGTCCATGCTAGTTAGTACCCATAATGCACCATGATATATCTGACGTGCTAACTTCACATACAACCCATTTGTTTTATAGGAGGACCGTGTTAAAAGCTAGTTAGTACCCATAATGCACCATGATTTATATGACGTTCTAACTTCACATACAACTCGTTTGTTTTATAGGAGGACCGTGTTAAAATTGAAACTAGGTTTGAAGCTGCATCAGACAGGTAGGCTATTTTGTAACAAGTTAATATCCTTGACTTCAAAACTAACATAATTGTGTATGTACATGAGTGCCTCTGTCTGTCTGTGTGTATGTATGTATGTACATGAGTGTATGTGTCTGTGTGTATGTACATGAGTGTCTGTGTCTGTGTCTGTGTGTATGTACATGAGTGTCTGTGTCTGTGTGTATGTACATTAGTGTCTGTGTCTGTGTGTATGTACATGAGTGTCTGTGTGTATGTACATGAGTGTCTGTGTCTGTGTGTATGTACATGAGTGTCTGTGTCTGTGTGTATGTACATTAGTGTCTGTGTCTGTGTGTATGTACATGAGTGTCTGTGTGTATGTACATGAGTGTCTGTGTCTGTGTGTATGTACATGAGTGTCTGTGTCTGTGTGTATGTACATGAGTGTCTGTGTGTATGTACATGAGTGTCTGTGTCTGTGTGTATGTACATGAGTGTCTGTGTCTGTGTGTATGTACATGAGTGTATGTTTTGATGGGTTGATGAATTTATTAGAATTGAGATACATTGTACATAATATGTTATGCAGGTCTTGACATTGCTTTTATTGGTATTTGATTATGTATACAATGTAGAGTAGACAATGAACAGTTTCAGTCAATAATTTCTTACAACTTTTTCATATGTAATATATCTTTATGTTGTAGGCTATCAAATACCCAGACAGAAATGTCACAACTCAAGTATGAAAGCACTGATGTCCACGTAAGTACTTCATAGAGCTATTATATACAGTGGATTTTCAATGCATGAAAATAGAGTGGTTTATTCATATTGAATAAGATTTCAGGAAATACAGGTCATCTATTTTCATGACTTGTTTTTACAAATTATCAAACACATTTTTTTAGTATTCACAAATAAGTGGACTTTAGCATTCAAACACACACACAGACTTCACACACATGCACACAGAGACTTGAACATATGCACGCACACACACATGCACACACACACACACACATTCACACTCACACACAGACTTTAACACACATGCACACACACACACACACACACACACACACACACACACACACACACACATGCATGCATGCATTCATGCATGCGTACATGCATGCAGATACTCTTGTATCAAGTTTGGAACATGAATCACAGAAAAGATAAACCAAAAAACATTCATTTAAAACATCTGACATGATTGTATGTACACGTGACGTTAATTTCTACGCCGAGTCCCTTAATGATTACATGTGTTTCCAGGGCAAGTTTGAGAATCTACTGTCTTCACTGAAAGCTGACCATGGCAAAAATGAGGCCACATATCTTGAGAAAAACAAGAGTTTATCAGACATGGTGGAGAAACTGAACAATGACCTCAGTAAAGCAGAAGATAAACACAACAAACAAGAACAACACATCAGTCAGCTACAACAGGTGAGACTTTGTGATATTTGGATTTCCTTTTCACTGGATTAGTGGTAGAGTAAAAGCTGTGCACTTCACGTTCATGCACAGTGCAATGCCAACACGTATATTTATGCCACTATTGCTGTGTTCTCACACTAACACAGGAGTTAGCTGATGTGATTAAGAAACTATCTGCAGCCGAGGCAAAGCTGGAGTCGTCAGAGAAGGTAGGGAGTGCAGTGCTTTCAGCACATAGTAGTCATTAACAACTAATTGCATGTGGTCACCTCCATCTACATTGCATGTATCTTTGTCCTTGTCTTCTGTGACAAGGTCAAAGGTGAACATTATGTGCATGGGGTTCGTAAATGTGGAATGTACTGACCTAATGTAGATAATCTGTAATGATTCTATGGACAGTAAAGGAATAACTTGTTTGCTATCCTGCATGCAGCACACATTTAAGTTTCATTGCATGTATAACTGCACATTAATCTGTTCCTATAATACCAACAGTACTGGATACATATACTGGTAATGACAAGTTGCCTGTATTTGTATTTCAGACAACATAACACAGTTTGAATAAAATACATATTTCTGTTTTTTTCCCCATGTCTTTCAAGTGTACTGTTAATTTACAACTAACCCACTGTAAACTTGATTGGATTTTAGTGTTTATACATGTAATCACTGTTGTATGTGAGTGGTTGGAATTTTCCCATTCTACTGATAATCTTACTTCATTATAGTCTGTAAAAGTGTCACCAGACAGCACATTTCATTTATATTCATATTTATAACCTTGACTTTCTAAATTGTCACCATCATTTGTCACCATACATTCACCCACATATTCTGTAATCTTTTATCATGTACCTGTAATTCACCTAAGCCAGGGTACAGCGGAGGGATCTATTATGCCCTGCCGTAAAGAGGCTAGTTTTACGATGATGATCATGATGTACATGTACAGTCTATATTGTCTATACACCTTTGCCAAAGTACTCCCTTTCACTTTGAGTTGCTGTCACAAGTTACAAAAAAAAACATGTATATCCAAGTTTGAGTTTACAAAGACAAACAATCTAACTTTGGGAAGCAGCACACATTCAAGCCCCATGTTTTGACTAGCTCAAGTTGAAAGCCAATATTTTTTCTTCAATTTTCTCTTTCCTCAGTTTTCGTGTGAAATCTTGCTTTTTTTGTACATATTTATAACAAAATTAATGAATGCCATTGAGATAGGGTCACTATAAGTTACCCAAACATGGCACATACCCAGGACACCACAAACACAAAACAAAACAAAACAAAACAAAACAAAACAAAACAAAAAGAAAGATGGAAAAAAAAGCTGATGAAGACTGAGAGACAAAATAGTATCATTTGAAGTAACTATTCATATCAAATCCAGAGCAAGGAAACAAAATATGTGATTGTAAACTAAAGTTGGTCATGTCATGACAAGTATAAAACTTATAAAAAAGCTAGCATTAAAAAAGACAAATTCAACTTGAGTTAATAGTCTACCCTCTATTCTATTGTTTGATTTTTTGATTTTTTACTGTCTCTGCAACCTGCAACCCTCTGTCTCCATAACCTGCCTTTTTCTGCACCCCAGGAATGCACACAACTGCTAAGGGACAAGGAAGTGCATGCAAATATCCATGACAAGGTAAAGGAGTAAACATCAACAAGATTATCATATAAACAGACCAGAAATTTATCAAATCTTTTTGATCTGTTTGTATGATATGACAACAGATTGACTTAGTACTTTTGTTTTAGTATCAAGTCACATGCACAGAGTTCAAAGGTCAAATAGTTTCTGACAGGAAAATCTTGCCACTCACCATGTTCTCATTATAACCAGTTGACAAAGGAAGTCATGACTAAATTTAGATTTTTGTTGAAGTTCAAGGTATTCAAAAATGGAAATTTTTAGGAAGTCATGCATTTTTTTCAAAACTCTAAATTTTGAGATACGATGAAAAAAATGAAGCATCTTGCAAAGAGATTTTCAGCCAAAAGATTGATACCTGCATACTATAAATTGACATACTGATACCTTCTGATTAACATTTCTTATGCCAGTATAATGTAATGATGATAGGAATGGTTGTGAAAAACTGTACTCTCTGAATAAGTGTTTACAGAATTGTGCATATGAACTTGAACAAAATAAAAATACCAGTGAACTCGATACTCAGAATGTAATATTGCATGCTTTTTCATGAAACTAGGAAAACTTACTTTTACCCACAATATTTTACTTGTGTTGTTACCATGACAATAAGTAATGAAACACACAAGCAGTACAACTAAGTAAGGAACAGTTTAGCTTTTAATCTGTCCTAGTGGAAAACTTTTAAGTTAAGTTAAGTTAAGGCTGACTTGGGTGGTGGTGGTGGTGGTGGTGGTGGTGGTGTGGTGGTGGTGGTGGTGGTGGTATAATCGGAAACTGGAATTCAGTCATTCTGGGGAGTGTTCTCAACCAGGACACTTTGAAAGCTGAGTATTTCTTATAGTACAATGTACTACTATGTTGAACTGTTTGTGTTATCATTTTATAATTCTGACAAATGTTTTATTTTCCAGTTATTTATTTAGTTTACCTTACATTCTAGACTTGGATTATAGTACTTCTCCTTATTGATGAATTTATGTCAAACTTTGGGTAAAAAAATTGAATAACATACATAAAAGTTATT
This sequence comes from Glandiceps talaboti, assembly GCF_964340395.1. NCBI lineage: Eukaryota > Metazoa > Hemichordata > Enteropneusta > Spengelidae > Glandiceps > Glandiceps talaboti. Next base: position 3,170,047 of record NC_135549.1, on the reverse strand, counting down.
GTGAACATAAAAATTAAGTTTCCATGTTGTCTCATATGTCTAGCAGAGAAGTTATGAATAATTATGTTTCCTTGCCTTCATGTGACTACAGGCCTCCAGTATTGCTCATCCTAAAGTCATATTTGACACTGGAAATATATTTTGTTTGTACAATCATTGCTTTGAAGATTTGCTACTGACTTGAAACTTGTAAAATACTGAGTAACTTGTAGGCACAATAATTAAACAATTATTTAACTGGTAAGAGAGAGTTTAATGTCAAAGTGAAGTCATTTTGTTTGCATAGCATCATAATGAATATATTCTAACCACCATGGTTCATTTGAACAGAAAAGAAGATTTTCATAAATCATATAAATTTCCACTTGGAAACAATGTTTTGTTTTAACATCCTTTAGTTATGTGTTAGGTTTTCATAAGGGCTTGACTCTGAGATGTGTGTATGAAATGGATGGCTGCGGCACTGGAATCATTAGTGTAAACCTAAATGTGGGTTAAGTTATCATCGCAACAGTGTATAGCAAATACAACCTTATTGCACCGACGCGACGTTATCACCTTATCATTCATGCCTATGTCATATGATCTGTGTCAAAGGTCAGATTGGATGCCTAACAAAATCTTTGTTGCCTGTAATTTTTTTCTATATTTTCAATCTATTTTGGACTTGGATTATAGTCATTTTCGTGAATAATGAATGTGAGTTAACCTTTTGGTTCAAAATGAGTAATAATATATAAAAACTATCATAAATTTGAAGCAAAGTTTTAATATAGACTTTGTGTTGTCCATCAAATGTGAAGATTGTACACTGTATGTGCTTATTGATATCCATATTGCAACATTTTCAGCTGATTGGTTCAGAATCAGAAAGAATGCAACTACAACACCAGATAACAGACCTACAAAACAAACTAGAAGGAGTTGAGAAAAACCTCCAAGATACCTCAGTGCAGTTACTGGATGCAAAGGCACGACTTGAATTGGCAAAAGAAGTGGAAGACAACCTTCACCAGGTTGAGATAGAAAAAACTAAAGTAACCTCCTCACTGCAGCACGAAACAAGGAGAGTTGAGATGCTGGAAAAAGAATTGGAAGATTCCCAGAAAGTACGCAGCAGTCTGGAAGCCCTGGTAGCCAACTTGAAAAGTGCAAACATTCATATGGAAGATAGACTTAGTGAGGAGACTGCAGCCAGAAGTCTGTATGCTAGGGAGGCTGAGGACCACAAAGCATTGTGGGATTCTGAAGTCAAATCAAGGTCGAAGCTTGGACTCAGAATTGCTCAGTTGGAGAGAACTCGAACTGAAGTGTCAGAACAAGTCAGTGATGTAAGTTACATGAGTTTTGTTGTAATCTTTTTGAAGTTTGTTTGTTTTTGGACAAGTAAGAAACAAAAAAACACACAAATGTAATCCCCTGTTTGTTTTCCATATAACAAGTAGTTTGAGACTGTTTAGTAAAGTTAAATATTGAAATTTCCATTGTGACTGATTGTAGGAAAAGAAGAGAACTAGAAAGGTGGCAGAAATGAAAAGACAGGCTGATGCCAAGGCAGAAGCTGAAGGTTTAAGGTAAGAAATAAACAAGAGAGATTTCAAGATACATGACTGATTAAAGAACTATTTTTCATCAAATTTTACATGTAAGGAGAGTCTGCAGACTGCTACTGTACTGTATAGCTTTTCCAAATTTCATACCGAAATAAAATGTTGATTTCAGAAGCAAATAATTTATTGTGCAGTGTTACAGTAATGTTTATAACATACATTGTACTCTTATGTTACTGTTTTTCTATCTTGTCAGAAACCAACATCTACAGAAAGAAATCAACCTGCTGAAATCTGCCTTGAAGTCTGCCAAGAGAAAATTAAAGGTATATATGGTTGTTGAAATTAAAATAGAGCCTACTGTCAATGAAACATACTTAAAGTGGTACAAGCTGAGTTTATAAGCTTCTTCCTTATTCAAGTGAAAATACACAAAACCTTGATGCATGCCATTTATGACATTAAAGTTGTCTTCTTACAGAACAGTTGACTATATAGGGATTTCCTGAATAGCATATAAAAAATGAGGGATAAATTAGATAGATAATGAACTTGAGTCAAGTTCTGAGTATGTCGATATCCAAACTTTGTGTTTTTTAGGAACTGGAGTCACCAGACATGCTAATTAAAACACTAAGATCGGATTACGACCAGGAAAGGAAGACATTTGGTGATACATTGCATGGTCTGAGAAGACAAAATGAAGATCTTGCACGGCAGCTACAGGTTGAAAATGATATGAGGGCAAGTCTAGAATCAAGTAATCGACAACTACAGCAAGGTGAGATATGATTCAAATTGTCAATTTGTGACTGTCTGGCATTGGTTAAACAGCTTTTAAAACACATTGTCAAGTTTTGCTATGTACAAATCAAATGCACATACAATTTTTTCATAGGCTAAACTGTTAGCCTCATAAAAATCACACATAAGGTCAACAAGATGTCCTATAGCATGCATTTAGGTGAACACCTTCTAAATCTAAAAAGTACAACAGGGGGTTTTCATGATAATTGGGGTTTTCTTTTCCAATAATAGCTTTGTTGGTTGTTGTATCATAACACAAACTACCCTTTTCTTCCTTTCCCTAACAGAACTTGCAGCAGTTAAAAATATCAAAAAGGTATGAATCAAATTCTACTCATTCTTTGGTACTTACTATTTTGATTTTGACTGCAGTCTGCCATCAATGGAATGGTGGCAGCTTATTGAAGTTTTAGAAGATATTGACAATTGTACATTATAGATTAATAGTTATGATGCTTTCAACTTTCATTATTATGCATCGATTGTTCTTTTCAATTCAAATTTTATAGAAATCACCCAATGATCATATGCAGCATTCACTCATATTAAATGTATATATTATGGGATATGAAATTGAAGATACTTCTACACAAAAGTCATACTCTTGGATAGATCACTTTCCTATGTGTAATGTGATATCAGTATTAGTATTAGTACAGACATAACAAACACAATCAGTATCAACAGTACTCTATTTTTGTTGTGTCTCAACAGGAGAAAGAAAAACTTGAAAAGACTTGCAAGAAGATGCAGGACCAATTAGGGAAAATTAAGGTAATTCAGGATTTTGATTTTGTATCCAAACCATCTCTACATACTATACACTTGTCCTGCATTACCAATAAGGCTTTTTGATTCCTTCCCAGACTTCAACATTCAAAGGGATTATCTTGTATGTAGTATGCCTTCACACAGCTAATATGATTTGTGGCAATCAACAACATATTGTCTAATGGGTCAATCCGTTGTTGACATAGTCATGTACATTGTTGTGTTAAATGTAGCTTCTAATCTTCCAATATGCAGAGAAGCTTTGTTATTGGCTAAAACATTGCCTGATAATGGCCTGGCTGCACATATACAATGATCAGATCAGTTCCTGCAAGGGTTTGATACAAAGTCAGCTTAGCTATTGGAAATATACATCTACTGGAACTTTTTATCTCCAAATGAAACGGGACATTTCATAATGTACATTCTGCTTCCTTTGTACTGTGATACAAGAAGCAGGTACACAATTTTTCTTTTCACTCCAATAACATTGGTTTGAACTGACATAGAACAGTGTTACCCCGGTAACAGCCAGATACTATAAATGTGACATGTAGGTTTGAAATCCAGAATACTGAGAAAGTGCATATCTGACATTAAAGTCTTCCAAAGATGCACTGGCTACAAAACATTCCCTTCATATAAATGATATCAAATCACACAATGGTGGATATTTTGCTCGCTCTGTTTCAGTCCAATCTTGGCACTGGCTTTGTGGAGAAATCTGAAATGGATAGATTCAAACAGGAAGTAGAAACACAGGTAAGAAAGAAAACTTATTTCATACATGCAAAAATACAAGTCAGGGACTGAAAAGGTATGCCTGAAGTAAGGAACCATGAACCAATAGCAACTGACTGCATTCAGATGTGATGATGGAACATAAACACCAGTAATCAAACAATAACTTTGTACAGATTTTACAAAACAGGGATGAAATCAAAGTCAACTAATTTTTAATAAGATAGGATGCACATAAATTCTAAAATATTTTAATTTGTAAGTTCCAGCCATCTTCATCATAATGGCATATGTCACAAGAGGTGCTGTTTGGAATTGTCCTCGTCCTCCTCCCCGTTGTCGTTGTCATCATCATCGTCGTCGTCGTCGTCGTTGTTGTTGTTGTTTTGGTTGTTTGTTTGGGGGAGGAGTGGTGATCATACAACAGGTAGTATATATGTGTCCAGTTCATCAATAATCAACCTATGTCACTGGAAGGCAGCATTAATTAGCTAGAAACAGAAGAGTTAAATTGACCAAAAAAGCGGTAACTCATTTATTTGTATATTGTTGTTCTTGTTATTGTTATAGGCTAGGCAAGAAATCAACCAGAAGTTAGAAGAGGTCAATGCATACCTTGAAGAACAGGTCAGTAAATGCAATCTCATTTTAGTTTTATACATTATCTACACCTGGCCACTTGATATTGACTTACAGTTTATTACTCACACTAGTGACATGAAATTTGCAGCATTAGGAGAGGAGACATTAATTTTGGATGTAACACCAAGGACATTTTAGGTATGATGTGTCCGTTTACATTATTTGCAGTGGGATGGTATATCAATATGTCTGCAATCTCAGGTTTCTAACTTTGTGTATCTGTTATTGACATCCTGATTTATGAAGGAAACCTTTGTAGCTGCATGTACTAAATAGTTTTTATTGTGTTATCATTCCAATGTACAGGCACAAGCCAGGGATAGATTGGATAACATTAGGAGTAATAATGAAGCTCAAATGAAGAATGATTATGAGAGACAAGTCAATGATTACAGGGTAAGAAAATGTTGTAGTTTCAAAATAATCATAACTACACATCAGTTGGTTCACAAACTAGTCATAACAAATCTTGTTTTAAAGTCAGTCTGACTGTCACATTCATTCACCAACCCATCTTGGGGAATTGTCCAGTGTACAAGTGCACAAAATAACCATTTCAAATATTAATTTGTCTGTCCATCCAACATAGAGACTTGTCTGATGTACAAGAGTATAGCGTAACCATTTCAAAAGTTTGAATCATAAATTGTATTTACATAGAATAGGAAACTTTTTGATGACTGTTCATATGATGAGGTTAGTAACACTAAATGTATTTTTCAATCAATGTCTATATACAGGCTGACGTAGCAAGAATGAAAGCCGGGCACCAGGAGAGTCTAGTACAGAAAGAAACCGCTCAAGCAGAAGCTCAGAGATACAAGGTAAAGTGTGAAGTCATATATCAGGGTCCTAACCCTTATGCAATGTCCTTTTGAATTCCATCACTATTTAACTTCAGACAGTATTTTGACGTGTAAATGTAACATAGTTCTTATCCACGTATGTATTAATACAAACATTTGTTTAAAAAAAAAAATTGTGATTAGTTGATAAATTTATCCTTCCTACACAGTGAATATTGTGTGATGTTCTTGTACAAGATTTACAGTTTTGTAATTCTTGTTTAATAGTAGATGAATTTCAAAGACATTCTTGATCAACAATCAACCAACCCCCATCACCCTGTAAAAAAAGGGGGGGGGGGGGGGGGGGGGGAAGAAAAAAAAATTATTGTGTGAAATGGTACTTTTATGATCAATCCAACATTTCCTTGAAAAGACATATCTTCATCTTTCATTTTTAGTAACTCTATCATTGCAACAGTACTTCATTTTAGATTACAATTTTCAAATTATTCATTATAGTACTGCTTCAAAGATGAGTACAGGGAGGGTTTATTTTCCCAACATTTCATCGCTTTGTATGCTTCAAGTGTTCTGCATTACAATTTATTGTTGTATTTTGTAACTGTACAGGAACTTTATGAGAATGAACTGAAAATGAGACAGAAGTTATCAGACCAGTTGGAGAACTCCAATGACAAATTGTCTGATGCCAAAGCCCAGCTTAGGTAAGTGTGAATTTGAAGAATGTTGTAATTTGAACATGGAAATCCTGGGGGTGGGAGGTTATTTTATGGAAAGTCGTAACTGTGGTCTACACTGAATAGTATACAAATGAGTACAAATTAGATGGATGTTGTGGACATACATGATTGTTGAAACAAGTAGGGTGGGAATCCAAATGTTGATTGTTTTCAGTATTACAACCCTGAGGTTACAACCAACTTATACAAAGTCTTTATAATGGAATGCATAGCAGGTACTAGTAGTGATGATGTAAACACCATCTTGTGTCTTTTAATTCCAGCTTAGAAAAACAAAGAAATCGTCATAGGATAGAGAATGGATTTGACCTTGGTAACAGCTATGTAACACCAGGTTCAGCCACAATAGACCCAATGACTCAAAAGGTACTAGTATGATATGTAATTGTGATCAGATCTGACTGAAACTTTCAAGTATCAAAGATTCCCATAAAAATTGAAGTTTCATAGATGTGACGTGATGAAGCCATTTAATTTATAACTGTTGTGAATTTCAACGATGTACAAATTAAATGTGATTAAAAAATGAACAGTAGGAAATGAACAACATAGTTAAATGTAGTAACTTTAAAATTATAGTAATGATACTTCTACACAAAATTCTTTATCAGCTGAATAAGTGTACCGTAAATTGTTGAAACATGGTGGACAGTGATCATAGTGACTTGTTTTACTTCTTTTTGTGATACTAATTGTTGATAAAATTAAACATTGAGTATTTGTAGACTGCTCATACCGAATATGTAATCTTCCTTTCAGGTTCGAAATGAACTGGATAAAAGTATAGCCCGTCATTTGGGTAAGTTAACTAATCAACACTTTCAACTAATCAACACTTTCAACATTCATAATCGCTTGTAGTTATACCTAGTGTCAGATTTCAAATCAGTTAACTGGCCAAAGAAGGGCATTTCATCTAGCATGTTTAAAACTTTACAAAATAGTCATAGTACTTAGCCTGTCTCAAACCGACACATATCAACTCATATGTCAATACCTGTCTGAAATGGACACAAATCAATACTTGTCTGAAATGCCAAATGGACACAAAACAGTATCTCATATGTCAGTACCTGTCTTGCAAATCATTCACACTGCTATATAAATCTGATTCTAATAGTGTGTATACATATTATTATTTTCTTTGCAGGTACCATAGACCTGAGTCCCAGCATTGACATGCGGGAAAACACACCAAACAACTGGAGTTCTCCAACAGGACCCAACGCTTCCCCCTTAGATAAGGCCAACTCCCAGTATATGTCAATCCTCAAGAAAAACTATTTTGTGTAAAAATTATACAGAATGTGTATATATATGTATAGCTTTGCAAGATGTGGTGTATGTAAACTATTTTTATTGCCTTGTTTATGTCAATTTCAGAGCAGTATATTTAAACTCATTACACTACATCATCTTGCTTGATATAAATTGTTTAATTTTGTCAATATGTATTAAATGTTTATGTGGTATTTAAGATATCTATGTATTTGTAATGCAATTATTTATATGGGGAATTAACATTTTTGTGAAAGTTTGAATTTTTAATGTGGGATAATTGGAATAATGAGACAGGTGTCTGCTACAGGGTGGGATTGGAGAATCTTTCTCAAACTTTTGAGACATGCAATTTATTTCAGGGCTATACACACTTGTAATCTGTCAGCAACTTCGCACTCTGTAGTTGTAGTGTCAATTTTGCCTAATTTTGTACAGCGCCCTTATGTGACAAAGCAGCACCTTTACTGTTGGGAAATTTTAAAATAGAGTCCATCTTCAAAATACTGATGTAATTTTCAATTATGTTTTTCTGAAAACATAATAATACCGTCCTTTTACCTTTAGCTCTCTGGTTTGGAGATGGGGAGGGGGAGGGGGGGGGGGGGTGTCTTACATGCACTAACACACCTACAAACACATCTTAACTATGACCAGTACTGCAAAAGAAATTCAGTGATATTTGTGTGTAGGTATCCCTGAATCCCCGTTTTCTCATAAATGTTCTCTGTAGTATGTATGTTGTAACAATGTATCTGCATTCCGTATTTTCCATGTTTCCCTTCTGATGTGATTGGTATATTTTGATTAATGAATAGGATATCAGTACAATCATATATTGATCTTGCCAAATTAATAACAATACCATCATAAATATTAAGGGTGTGCTGTACTCATCAAGTCAAAGTTCTGGTCGTTAAATTTGCCGTCCTCATTAATTTCTGTCTCTAAATGTATTTGTCCATCATTTGTCTAACAAAGTGTGTATTTTAAATGTTGGTGCTTTGTACTTACAGTGGTACATGAATGTTCCCCACCCTCAGGGTACTTAATACCCCGTTTATTTTTGTGATCTGTTATATTATTTCTGTGAATTACAATTCAGTTTAATTTTGATACACACAGGCATCAGAATAAAGAAAGTTTTTATTATTTTCCAAAAACAATTGTGTCAGTGTAACTCAGTTTTCTTTCATGAATTCCGCTGCATTAATTGTATGTTGCTAGATGCTTAGGACATATGGCCAGTTATCAAACCACAGGGAGCAGTGAGCATGTGATTGACAAGTTAACATTTTTTGTGTGTGGTTATTGACTGATTAAAGAATTATCCTCATGTGTAAACTTAATCAGTACATCATTATCTGACATGATGATCCCTAAAATAATACACAAAGTAAATAATGAGTGAAACTGTTACCATGGGATCGAGTTGGAGATGTTTTCATTAACAGATAAAGAGATTGGACATGATTTCTTTATTCAATCAATGCAGAGAATGAATATTCAGCAGGCAAAGAAGATTCTACATTTACTCAAAAAACTAGGGAAAGAAAGTAAATAAAAAAATGCATAATTTTTTTTTCACATGTTCACTGCTTCCCTGTGATCAGACATACTTGTAGGCAGAACGTTTTAGTATGTTCTGAGTGTTTTTTCTTTCTTTACTGGCATCGCAGTGAGCTTTCATTGTATGTTGGCTTTTCACTGCAATGCACATATTTCCCATGCAAGGGGTTACAATGGACTGTAACAATGATTTTATAACACACCTGAGATGTTACATTGAAAAGGAAATTGATCAGATGAAATATCACTCTTTTGGGCATAACTTGCATGTCACTGATCTGACCATTTTCATTTGAACAATTTTGTCATCTGCACGCCCTAAGTAAAGTGCCTACCATACCAAATACAGTTTTTGACTTTAAGTGGTGCACATCCACACACACAAACACACACACACACACACACACACACACACACACACACACACACACACACACACACACACACTTCCAGGTGCCTAAAGCACTACTGAACCTCTCAGTTCAGTTGTGCTAAAAAATCGATGGTTTATCATCTGAATGTGGTATGTCATTTCTGAGCACAGATTTTAACGGAAAAAATTTGTACCCAAGATTAAAGATTTGTTATGGATGTGACAGCAGTGATACCTCATTTATGTGAGTCTGTCTTCAAATTTTCATGACAAATAACAGCAGATTTGGAAATTAGTCAAATGCCAAGAACCCCTCTGAGTGCTTGGGTTGACAGAATTTTGAATTTTGCACGTAAATACCACCACCGTTTTCAATCACAAAATGTCTTGTTCCTTCAGATGATACAGTTTTTGGTGAGTGTTTACAATGAGTGTAGTCTGACTCTGTCTTAAAATGACAAGTTAGAATATTTTAATTTATTAATAAATAGTTAATAAAAGCAATAGTACAGTTAAAATGTAGTAAAGATAACATAGTCACTCATGTGACTACTTCTGTGAAGAAACTCTTCTGTAAAATGTTTAAAAAGTCTTCTTTCACATTACTTCTAAAATCTCTATACCACTCAACTAGAGTTTTTCTCCTCTCTATCTTTTCTCTCTGAGTCATCTTGGATTCTGTTTGCAGAATTCCTGTGAGTTCTTTCCAGTCTTTGATAAAAATGAAAGGAGCACGCATCGATTTAAGGAAGCACAGAGGTGAATTCTGACAGGAGGTTGAGTTGCCACATCTTCCTGGTGTCATTATGTCTTCAATGACTGGAATGGATCCATATGCACAGGCTTCATATATCCTGTAACATTCGGAGTTTACCCCTACTGGGCACAGTGTAAGGTCACTTTGCGACAATGCAAATTCATATTGTTGTCTTGTCTGGTCATTTTCATTAGGTTCCCATCTGTGAAATAACAGAGCTAAATGTTATTCAAAATGAATCAAAGAGTGACTGACCGTACAAGACATGTCATTATACCATGTACAAGCCAGGTTCAACAAAAAATATGGAATATATACTATGGTTGTTCTACGTCATGACAATGCATGTACAACATTGGTTCTGCTGTGTTCTGAATATGAGTCAAAACACTTAAAATTGCCATTACTTTCCCCTATTATTTTTTATGTTACTGGTGATGGTATAATTATGTTATTCTCCAATATTTTTCTCCATTCAGCCAGAAAATACTCAGGGCCTAAGGGTTGTCACTACTCATCTGGCAACTTGTGACAATGGCCCCTTAGGTCACTTGCATTTTCCTTGGCTGAACAAAGAAAAATATTGGGGAATAATATCTAAACCAGCTTGCAAATTAGGAGTTGGAAAGGGTTGGGTTTAACATTTGTAAATTCATTTTGTTCATTAGTCATTTCCGAGAGATGTTCTTTACCATACTCATATAATACAGGTAAAGGATATTAAGCCAACCAAAGTATCTCTGTGAAAAGCTTATAGACATCAAATGCAAAATTTGCCACCTCAGCTAGACAGAATAGAGAAAATGACATTGATCACATTAGATAATACATCTAAGCATGGTATTTGATATGGTACAACAATAAAACCTACACTTTTCTGGCTTTGATGAAGCACTTATCTTGAAATGAGTTGTCTTCAAGAATGTTCATGAGAGACTGTCGGGATGAGTTGATATAGACTGTACCAAGGAAATTGCACACGAAGGGTCTTGGCTGTAGTACATCTGGTAAGTTGGCTTGGACAAGACTGAAACCACGATACCTGCTCAAAAACAATTAAAACAAAATAAATTCCACTAGTACATATGCACCAGAAATTACTTGCATAAGTGTTTACAAATATCATGTGAAAGCACATTTAAAATTCACATAAAACTTTCAGTTTCAGATACACATATGTGATAACAACAGAACCCAATTATGTGTGATAGCTAGTTTAGGTATTTGCTGCTGTTGCAGATAGTAACCCCAGAGAAAATCATATGAATACACCTATTAAACCAAGTACACCACACTGACACTTCAACAGTGAGAGCCATAGGGTTCTGTAATATCATTTTGAACCGTGTTAGCACCCCCTCAATCATTCAGGCAAGGCCCACAAACTGTTGTTAAACTTGTATTGTACTTACGTAGCAACTCCTAGCGGCCATGGATGGATATTTATATGATTTATTGCAGGACTGTCATAAGTAATGAAGAGCTGATCAACTGGTCCACCATACTGTCTTGTATAGGGTACAAACCAATCATTATCACACTGCTCATTTCCTAGCATAATCACTGCTACTTTCTGTAGATATGGCATTTCTTTCAGATGATCTAGCCATAATTGTGCAAAATCAACTTTATCTTGGATCCTTCCATTGACAATAAGTATGAGATATTTTGTGTCAATTGGTGCTTTGCTGGGAATCACACCCGGCCCTGTTCGAAATCTGTGGAATGTAAGAATGGCAAAAGTATGAGATTTCTTTTATTATGCCAGTAGCATAAATACATGTATATATATACAGACAGAGAAATGATGACAAAGAAATGGAAACTTTCCCCCAACAACCCCACATTGATTCCTTTGAAAATACACATCTCAACCTGATCTGCCTATTATTCTTTGAGTTTACATGTAAAAAAAAAAAATTGACAAACATCATGTTTTTTAAAGTGGCCATATGGATGACGATTGAGTATTCATTTTGGTCATAAAACAATTTTATCATGGCTTCATAATTGAAAAATCAATGTGAAACAAAATAGACTAAGTCTGTGTTTGTAACTCAATAAATTGTAAAACATTTAATAAATACAATTGTATGTACAATAACAAACATTTCATACGTTTGTTTTACTTTTAGAGTTACAAACACAGATTCGGTCTATGTAGTTTCACACCGATTTTATTTTTTCACATAGGAAGCCATGATAAAATTGTTTTATGAATTAAAAAATCCCAAATAAATACCCAATCCTCATCCATATGACCACTTCAAAGCCTTATTTGAATATAAAAAATTGCATCATCATCTTAAACAATTCTTAATCTAGACATCCTGAGAAAAATCCCAATCAATAAATTTCAGACCAATCCACCTAGCAGTCTAAAAAATATGAAACTGAAAACTGAAACTGAAAGTATGAGGTAGAGTTTTGGGGGGTTCTATAATCACATAGTCAATAAATTAAATTCTCACTTGAATTTGATGTTCCTGTTCTTCTGGAAGCCATAGTGCCATACCCCATTCATTTTGGATTCTAGCATACCTTCCATTATATGTTGCCAAAAATATAAACCTGTAAGTAAGAAAATATCAGCATGCTTGATCATAAAAAAAGACTCTTATGACTGACATACGCATGTACAAATTTGATTATTTACAGCTCAGTCAAGAAGTGAACATAACAAAACTAAATTTCACTACTTACAAAATCTCTCTTATACTACTATAGGGCTACACTACTGTGTACATATCTACATAATTCATAGATATGTTAAAAACTAGTAGACATGAGCTACCTGTGGCCAGCCCTTGATTGATAAACTTATCAAAAAATTTAAAAAAAGCTTCTAATGCCATGATTTGCTAACTCTAAAAATTAAAGCATGGAAAAAAGACAATGTGAAATCATATGATATGTATATTTGGGTTACAGAAACTAAATAAAGTTAAACTGTAAGCAACTGTTTTTATACAACAAACACTTGGTACAAGTATGTCCACTAATAGTTTATGGTTCAAATTTAGTGTAAAAGAGATTAGATAATGATACATCACACTAATGCCCTGGCTAAGTTACTATCTTGTATCTTATGAATTTACATGATCAGTAGTACACTGTTCTTTTTAATGTTTGTCAATAACTACCATTACTGGGATATTATCATTGCAGTGATTATGATCTCAATTTCTGGTCATATACCTAACTATTTACAAGTGGGATCATAACAATATCATAAAACAGTACCATGACTCTTACCAATGGCAGCTTTACCCCAAACTTCTACATCATAAACACCATTACTATCATTGTTCTTGTTAAACTTCTTTCCAAAGTCCAACTTATTACTGTTGCTCCATTTGAACTTTGGTTTGACCACCTCTACTTTGTTTTCACCTTTCTTGAATAATTCGTCTCCCCATGGATTCCATTCTTCATCAATTTGATGATGTGATTGTTTGTTGCCTGACAGGAAAAAGACACTTTTTTTATATGTACGTTCTCATGATGATGAGAAAATGGATCTTTTACATGGCTCTCCAAAGTAGTGACAAAGAGACAGAAAATATATATGAGATTATTGTGACTACCTTCCATAACTTAGTAAATATATCCCTTACACCCACAAATAAAACAGAAGTCTAAACTTAACATTGAAAGTTTGGTGTATTACACCAAAAATTGACCCAAATTTAGTTTGCATTTGACTAATTCACCTTGATACTTGGCATTGCTGAGTGACAGGTAAATTTTTATAAGTACATGAGAAAATAGTGAGGTTACAACAGGAAATAAGGCAATACCTCCAATAATGTAAATACATTTGAATACATAAAAACATGGAAGGCCAACCCTCAGACAGAAGAAAATCAAGTAAACTAGTACATTTGGTACTTTGTACACTCATCCAAAGCAATTTTGTTTGTCATGCATCGGTTTTCTGTCCCTTATAAAGGAGTCACTTTCAAAGTTGCTATATCAATTCACAATCACTTTGTCCCACTTTCAACTCCTCCCAATATCACCTTGTCCCATTATTAACTTTGTTACAATCTTGACTTTATTTTTCACACCACATCAAACCTTCTCCATAAAATTACAGTCTTGCATTTTAAAAGATAAAGAGTGTGTTATATGTACTGTTTGATTGTGAATAAGTGTGTGATCCAAGCCCAAGGTCTGTGCCTGGGGTAATGCCACACTCATGCTGGGCTGGCACATACACATCCTGAATTGAGTTTGCACAGCTAGCTGCTGTTTGTTTAGTCCTGCTTGCAGACGGTGCACAGGTCTAGATTACTTAGCAGTGACATGACCCAGAAGGGACAATTGTCAGAATTGAGTCCTGAATTACTCCATATGCAAGCAGGACTACTGTTTGTTCTGTGTTAGAATGCATACTTTACTGCATCAAATCAAATGTAAGTCGAAAAACTATAAAAATTAGAGAATTCAGTCTTCAGACTCCTTTGGAGTGAGTTGAAAGAGGGACAAGTTGAAAGTAGCGTTACCGTGTTACAGTCTCAGACCACTAAAAACCGTTTTAGTGTCTGTCGCTCTTTACAGTGTAAAGAGCGACAGTGTAAAGAGCGACAGACTTTCGATTTGTAAGCCGTAGGAGCCGTATGTAAACATAAACAATGACACGTGACATGTGATTACTCGGGATAGTTCGGCTGGCCGAAACCTGCCGAGAGGTGCGTACTAACCAAAAATCGAATGCTAAGAATGCATTTCCACTTTGTTTCGGGAAATAATGGGCATGATAGTATTTAATTTAGAGAAAGCTGTGACAATCAGCACTTCAAACCATCGAATGTTGAGTCACTCAATTACAGTACACTACTACCGTCGAGTCCACGAAGTGGCTGCATATTCAAATAGAGAAAGTAAGATATCTACACACCTTTTGATGATGATTTTGGTTTAGGTCCATTCTCTGTTGATTCATGAACCTTTGTCACTAGTGTGTAAGTTGTGTAGCACGTAATTACGATGTAAATAGCGAATCCAGCAAATAAAATTTTTCGGAGTGTCAGCATGTCGCCATATTGTGTTTGTTTGTTTTCACTTGTGCCCTATTGACTGCCTTGAAGTGTTTAAATTTGATGGTCCCTTTCAATGTCACCAAGTTTAACATGACATTTGGGTCATTTTTAAGTATGGAACGAACCCCAGTGAAGAGATTTCAAGCATTATATTTTGGCAAAGACAAGTTTGGATAGAAGTCAATGAAGTAGGCCCTCTAGTGGTAGTCACACAAAAAGTAAACGTGAAAAACAAAATGGCAGCCCCTACAGAAGGAAACGTGACAGCCAAGTCTGCAGAGCCTGCAAGTATTTCACATGACACTTCGATATCCCCAGTAGCTACCGTCGGAGCGACAGTTCCAACAGGACTTGAGAAGCTTGCTTGTGACGAATGCAAAGAGAAACTCTCCGTGGAAGGCAGGCCAGGGAGAGGGAGAATGTATTTTGATCTCCTTCATCAAGATGTTCCGAAGGTAAATCTTAAAATCATCATAACAAAAGTTAAACAAACATATGAACAAACAAGTCAAGAGCAAAGAAAATATATTTAACACTCACAAACGCTTTGTTGTCCACTTGTTTATTTGTTTTTGTTTATTTCTTGTTCATCATCATCATCATCATCATCATCATCATCACCACCACCACCACCATCACCATCATCATCATCATCATCATCATCTTCCACAATATAAACAACTGTTTTTAGTAAGTCATAAGAAGGGATTGATCAAGAAGATTGTTTCTTGATCAGTCAAGGTAATGATTATAATTATGTAGAATCAAATTTTATAAGTTTTTTGGAAACCCATACAAGGTTATCTGTTTATAGCAATAATATATAGGTAATAGCATTTAGACATTTTTGTCTTTAATATTGCAGTTAGACTCACTTCGAGGGGTGGAGAACCTGTTTGTTGTAGTCAAAGAGCTGAAAGACTATGGCTTCATGGGTGAAAAGGTAAGATGACATCATTTTTCTTGAATTTATAAAAAGTGGATACTCAGAATAGTAGCTCTTTTCAGGTCAAGTAAATATTATTGTGTCTGAACTATAGACAATGAAGAGTCTCCAGTGACTAATTGTATTGGTGCACACACATACTAATGCCATTTTGCAGTGCAAAACTGAAAACATAATTTGCATATTCAAATGAGTCTTTTCATATTTAATTTTGTTATTGCGCAGTATGATTTTTATAGAATTTTGCTGTTTGGGATTAAATGTGAAATGATAACAGATAATGTGTGCATATCAATGTGGTACTCAGGTATATTTGCACCTGTGCTTGCAGTGTTTTCTGCTGCAGTTTGACTCGCCTTGCTTACAAGTGTAAATATAGATGCAGAGAACATTGCAAGCATTCATGATAATACCTCAAGTATATCATTGTCACACTTGTGCTCACTCATCATAGGGTTTTGTCATATTATCACATATTCATCTATAACATTCATTGTTCACACTTCTGCTATATATCAAGAGTTATTTTATTATCTTTGTAGGAGGCTGATATGAAATCGCTGATAAGTTTGGTGACAGAAATTGACTGGTTAAATGCCCTTGCCTTCTGGAAGGCATATAGTCACTATGAGAAGAATGTAGCTGCCACTGTAGAGGAATGTAGTAAACTAGAACCATCATCAATGCCTACATTTCGTGTTACCTGTCATAGAGTTGGTAAAAAGCACAGTTTTTCGTCTCCTGAAGCTGCCTGTCAATTTGGTGGTAGTATAAATGATAACTTCAAGTGGCGTGTTGATTTGTCAAATGCTGATATTGAAGTGTTACTGAATATATTAGATAATGATATTCAGGTTGGCATTTCACTGACTAGGGAGAGTATGCACAGGAGGAATATAACACACTTTGGATCAACAACACTGAAAGCTACACTTGCATACATGATGATGAGGTAAGATCTAGGAAACCTTTCCATTATCACATATCACTGATTAGCAGCTGTATACTGTAAACCTGGAAATTTTCGCTAAAGATTTACTGAAAAACAAAAATATGAAAATAAGTTGTGACGAAAATGCCTTCTTGTAACTAGTAAAAATTAGTCTTTGAAAGCTAGCTGAAAACTGTAAAATCGTCAAATTTTCTAGTAGTGAATATATCTAGGTTTACAGTATCTCTTTCAACCTAAGTGCACACTTTGAAACTTGTCATAATTATAACTTTTTCATGTTGTCAAATGATAGAGGTGATTCTTCAAATTTCTTCAATTCTTTCATTTATGATTTAATAATACCAATGATTAATAAGACTTTATAACAAGATGGTATACTCACAACATGTAAAAGTATTCTGACTTTGATTGGATAAAACAAATTCCTTTGCAGGCTAGGTGAGATTCAGCCTGGGGATGTAGTATGTGATCCAATGTGTGGTACCGGAGCTATACCAATTGAGGTATTGTAACTTTCAGTATTTAGTGTTTTGGTGATTTCATAGAATGTAATAGATTGGTGTAGGGTCAGTCATGTGAAGACAATATAATGATAACATATCCATTAAGATCGCTGTAAGTTTTTCCATCAATGTCTGTCTCTGTGTATGTCTGTCTATCTGTCTATCTGTCTATCTGTCTATCTGTCTGTCTGTCTGTCCGTCTGTCTATCTGTCTGTCTGTCTGTCTATCCGCCTGTCTGTCTGTCTGTCTGTCTGTCTGTCTGTCTGTCTGTCAGTACTAATATGAAGTTTTCAAACTGATTTCCACTAAGTTTTTTTTAAATTGATGATGATAGTTTGATCTAACATTTATTATGCAGGCTTTTCACCTTTGTATAACAATCTAATACATTTTTAGAGTATTAAAAGATTGTTGAACTTGTCTATTTTTTTCTTTTCAGGGTTCTTTATGTTGGTCTGAAAGTTTTCATCTTTGTGGGGATATAGATGAATATCCATGTTCACTTTCATTTAAGAATATTGAAGCTATCAATGAAAGGAGAATGAAACAGAACAGGTGAGTCAAAATGTTGGTGTGTGTTACTAAAGTCGAGTTCCATGTATTTACAACATGTATAATTCAAAAGGTACACAAATTAATATCTTCACAGAGAGTTTGTGTTCATTTGGCATTGGGTTTATTTTTTTTGAATTGGAAAAATGTACTTTAGTGAGACAAACCTTGAAAAAAAACTGATACAAGTAACCATTTCTTTAAATCTGAATATTTTTGTTAAATTTCAGTTTACCAGTAAAAACAGATATCGTACAATGGGATATATGCAATTTACCTCTGAAAACAAATTCTGTTGACGTGTTTGTGACAGATTTGGTAAGTACCAGATATTTTGCTATAAAGGTATCAAACAGGTACAAGGTAAATCATTTCCAAAAAAAAGTTTATGATAAGACTATTTCCAATACATACTAAATTGAAAGCATTTGTATCATTTGGTTACTAAATACAGCATTGTGTATGTTCCTTCTAATAAAGGACAATGTTTTTTGTTGTGGATCAACATGATAAAGAAATGATTTTATTGTGAGTCACCAGACTCACCACATAGTAAGGTATAGGGAAACACAAAATTGGTGGCTCACAAGAGATTACATAGTCCAGCTGCTAAACCCTCAAGCAATTGTGCCGACTTGTAAAAGTGGCTATAGGTCCAATAGGGACTGTGAACAGAGGTACTGTCAACCTTCAGCTTTTGTTCACTAACATTTTGAGTGTAGATCTGTGGTCTTATTACAAGACTAGAGATTATTTTGCATTAGTGTAATTGAAGACACACTTATTGTGATTTTAAAACTAGTTCTTGTTGTCCCAGTAAGTAGTATTTAAACATATTTATATACATTGTTTGCCATCAGAATAGTATGCTTAGCTAGATAATTTCCTCAAATTGTGTTCATGTGGTTTTCTTTTCCAGGAACACAATTTTCAATGGAAATCATTAGCCATTTAGTGTAGCCACAATCTGATTAAAATCCGATGTAGATGTCGGATTTTAATCAGATTGGTGTAGCCAGTGCTAGTAAATCAATGAGAAAAATCTTGAAAGAAAGCACTTTCATCAGAATAAGGAGTAGCTGAAAATAAAAAGATAGCCAAAAAATGAAGGCAGGAATGTATTCTATAGTAATCAGCGTTTCTCTTTTGTTTTCCAGCCATTTGGTAAAAGGTAGGTGCTGTACTCAAATCTAGTACGATATTTGTAGTAGTATCGTATCCACAGAATATCAAGTCTTGTTATGGGGCTACCATAATTTGCAGCTGGTAGCTCAGCTCAAGATACTTCTGATAGTGTGGGGATTTAGAAGACAGGTTTTACATACATGGAAGTATTTCATAACATATATTTTTAATGGAGGTCCTCTGTTTTCAGTTCATGAATCCATCTTTGGGCTACCGATTTCTGAAAATGGTAGTCCACTTGGACCACCATAGGAAGAAGTTAATTTGAGCCCTGAAATGTAGATTTTTGAATGGTCTATCTGCCAACTCTGTACTGATAAGTGAAAATGAATGAAACTGACACGTTTTATCTTATTTAACATCCAAATTGTTATTAAACATAGTGAATTCAAAAGGTATCCTTCCCCTTTGACTAGTTGTTTGTGTATTACCTGGAATACCGATGATTGGGATATTGAAAATGCTGAAATTAATAGTGTAAACCAGTTTTTGATCTATCTAAGTATAACCATTAATTGCTATTACTGAAATCATGGATATGTTGTTATGAAATTTATAGTCAAACCAAAAGTATTCAAACAATTGTATAAATTGTGAGAAAATGTTAAACTTTTGTTGGTACAAAATTAGGGTTTTCCATTACCTATAAATCTATATACTGTATGAATTTCAGGAGTGGTTCTAGGATGAAGAACTGGGACTTGTATAGGAATGGTATGGTAGAGATGGCTAGAGTGTGTAGAGAAAATACTGGTAGAGCAGTTCTCCTTACACAAGATAAAAAGTGTATGGCCAAGGTAACATATATTTGTATAACGTTCACTTTGATAAAGAGATTTTAAACAATGAAGTCAGGCTCATAGTGTTGTACAATAATTATCCTTGGTAAAGACCTCATTGTAGCAAGACAGAGTACACTTTTTCTGCTGTCGCAATGAGAAAAAAAATACCTCTTAGTGGGTACGTTTAGGAAGGTGCCATAAAGAGGCCTGTGGTTTACAACATTGTATAGACATATAAATCAGATATGTCGGTTGTCTAAGGCATAACAGTGTAACTTTTGACACCGTCTCAACTCCCCAGGGAGCATACAATCTTTGGAATAAATCCACTCCATAACAATGACATCCTACCAAGTACCCATTAGTATGACTTGGCAGACCAGGGTATAGGTGTGGTTCAAATCTTGCTGAACGACTTTGTTGTATCAAATGCACTTGATGGGGAAATAAGTAAGAGGTTCAAATTAAAAGTCAGTCACCTTAAAGTGACACAAGCTGAGTTTCTAAACTTTAGTCAGTACCTAAAACTTTACATGGGTAATATCTTGGCAGCAGTATTGAATACTGGACAATGGAGAGGATGTGCTTGGCTGTTGACTCAAATCTTTACAATAAAAAGCTTACTGAAATGAAAGTACTGGGCCCTTGCTCGAGCGAGGGTGCTAACATGACTCAGTATGGTATATGTGAAACTTCATGCACTTCTGTGTGCTACCCAATGTCTAAATTTCGTGTAGACAAATAATCACTGTGGTCGAAACCACCAGGAAATAAAAATTGTTTGGCATAAATATGACTTGAATCTGCTTAATTAGATGTGCAATATTTCAATGATAGGCCCAATATTTTCAATAACTTTATTAATATAAGATGCATTTTGCATGCAAGACTCAATATATTGAAGTAAAGCTATAAGATTAAGATCAATAAATACAACATGTAAATGCTTATTACATATAATGGGGAACATTTAGTGGTTACCTATAGTCCCATTTAACCTCTTCTACCACTCTGTAACATACATACCCAGATCTGAAGAGTTGAGATGTGTAGTGTATTTGCATTTTGAACACCAAACTATAATAGGACTGCAGTTACACACTATACGAGTTATGTTTTTTCTTGAATTCCTTCTCTTTTTTTTTCTTTTCAGATGATATCATCACTAAAACACATATGGAGAAATAGACGTACTTTGTGGATTAACCAGGGTGGCTTACAATCTGGAATCTATTTAATGCATAGGACTAAGAATTTATTGAAATAAAAAAAAAACTAAACCTGCAGTATGTGTAGGAGAAATCATGAGAACAATTATGTTTACTCCGTTTGTAAAATGTTGATTTAAAGTAGTATTTTTTGATAATTTCAACTCATTTTGATAATCCATAATGTGATACCTAACACACAGTTGGTGATTATATTAATTTTACCTGGTATTTTGTAATAAACAGGTACTTTTTTATTATGTTACTATGGTACATCATTCTCCTGTGGACCTGCTGTATATGTCTGTATTATTTTTCTGTTTTCAAGTCAAAGATCTCCTGAAAATAATAAAATTGGTACAAACGTAAACAATACATTGTTACCCTGTCTCATTACATGTTTTGTTTTCCTTTGGCAATTATAAGTATTATCATAACTTATCTAATCACTATGGTGGCCCACAGGTGACACAGGAACAATAAATTTGTGGAATAAATAATTGATTTTTGAGAGCAAAATATTTAATACAAGGATAAAACTTTTCTTTGATAGGACAAGACATTAGTTTGTTAGTTCAAAATAGAAATATCAAAGCAAAAAGTTAACATTTCTATCACAAAACTCTTTTTACAGAGCAGATAATTAATTTGCAAAATGAGATTTTTAATTCTTGAGGCCAAAACTTTATTTTTGAGTGATAACATTTAAGTTGCAGGACAAAATGTTGTCAATCTTAACCACCCTGTATTAGTTTACATACTTTTGAAAATTGCAGCTCAGAAGCTTTTACTATAGTCTGTAAAATAAGCCTTGCTATTGGATTTGTCTTGCTTCAACAATTAACATGATTATTTGTCTGTGTCCACATCCCAATTGTGAGTTTCACCTCTATGGGTGTGTATTTTGCATTTGAAGTTATGAGAGTGCATGTAAAAAATGACATGTACCATGAGTGAAAACCCCACTTGTACTGTGACAGCTTTAGTCTAGTTTCCTATACATGTTACCATCTCCAGCTATGTATAGGATCTAGACTGTGATAGCTTCAACTGTCAACAGAATAGGTTTACAAAGTTCTTCTCTTCCTATTGATACATACTTCCATCTAATATCATGAGCAAGTAGCCAGCTTCATAAGTACATCAAATTCTAGGAAGGCACTATTTGTTTGATGTAAGCCATGCACATGTACCATTGCGTGGGTGTTTCCTGTTAAAAGTTAGACTCACACCCACACACCCTGTATAAGTATCTCAAGAAATCAACAAGTGAAAGTTGTTTAAACCAAACAGGAAGTGCCTTAGCTGTTTGGAGAGAAATGAGGTCACTAGCAAGTAGACAAAGGTTTGTTATTGTCTGTGTTCGATATTGCTGTATAAGGTATAAGGTGGTTTTCTCCCATTTACATCCATGTTGTCAACAGTGTGGAGCATGATTAAATGTTACTGTCTTTATGATACTTTACAAGAGTCTCTTATATTCAAATTAGTTTGAGACACTAATATCCAGTGATAACTGGCTAACTATGTATGTGTGTGTGTGTGTGTGGGTGTGGTGGGGGGGGGGGGGGGGTATCCTCCCCACTTGGCTCCCTCAAACTTCTATTCAACTTTAACTGCCTACTTTCCAATTTTACAATCTACATTCATTGTTACCTCTTACTTTTGAAATAAGCTACATTCATTATGTATGTCTCCTGTTATGAGAAAATTTAATTTTAAAAATAAAGTTATACGACATGGTGAGGTCAAATTTAATTTTTTTTAAATTTTGCTGTACCCCTACTTGGCAAAAAACAATTTGCTATCTAGCTGCTCTCGAAAAAAAAAATTTGATGTTGTAGTTGAAATCCCCCCCCCCCAATCAAATGGTTTTCCCCTTAGCTACTCATTTAACAATTTTCAGACTACAAATTACAATAGTCCCTGTTCAGATGACCAAAAGTAACAAATCATAAATTTCAATATTTCAAATGCCACATTCACGCTCAACAGCATATCCAATATGGCAGCATGATTATTACATATGATATACTCGCATACATATTATAAGGAGGTAGTTGTGAAATTATGGAAAGTTCCAATTTCAAGATTCTTGGTCATCCGAGTAGGAACTTTTGTCGTCAAAGAGATATCTAAAATTTGACCAGTGTCTGATATTGTTTGTCACTTGCATGCCAGCATTGCACTACATGCTAGTAATAGGTTTTGGTATATATCCCCTTGTTTTTGAAGGAAGGATGTAGAAGGGACAGTGTCAGATTGTTTATGATGGGACAGAACATGACCTGTCAAACTTATGAGAGGGATAGCTCACTTAGGTCAAAAATAAACGTGACCTTACGAATTGTGATAATCTTAACAAAATAGAGACAGTTTATCAACAAGCAGAGCTGCCAAAACTTTCACCTAAATCATAAATATTCATCAACTTTTTGTAACAGACAAGTATAGCATGGACAGATATCATTGGAGAATGGAGATGTGTTAAGAAGAATCAAAGAATTGATAATGGGTCAATGAATGTTTGTTCTCATCTGAGTGCATAAATATCTTTACTTCCCTGTTAACAGTTGTATTATTGTTACATGGTAATTTGATTGCTGAAGTGTAAATGGATATCACTTTCATTTTTTCATACCTGTACATTTCCACATAATTTGTTTTCACTCATACTGTCAAGATACACTGGAAGAATTCTAAATTTTGATGTTTATTTTAGTATACAATTGTAATTAATACTATTGAAACAAGTCATTTACAGTACACAGGAAAGGAACAAACAAAAAAACAATTTGTTTGTGTCTGACATACTGTCAAAGTAGAACAAAAATATAGATATTCTGTGTGATTATTTCACACTGCTAATTATTGATGGGAACTAAAATTATGTATACAGTGGTCATAGGTCATGACAACTACATCTTGCTATGCTCTCAAACAACAAAAATATGTTCAATCAAAACAGTGGAACACTTTACCACTTTCATAAAAATGAAAAGTGATTTCACTTTTCGTACTGAGAAAAAGAACAGAAATTGGTATATGTCTGTATATCTTGAGATATGTTGCAAGTAAAGATTAAAGGTTTTTGAAAAAAAATTATACTTTCTAGATGAAGGTCCTTTCAAACTGACGGCCACAATGAAAGCTTTCAATTCAGTTTCTTACATTGCAAAACTCCAACAAAATCTGCTTATAAGTTATAAACAAATATAAAAACTTTCTGTAGGTGTCCTATATCAGGATGGTTTTAGGACATTTCTACAACTGTCTGGGCTTACGTAGGAGTTTAATAAATGACGACATTATGCTCCCATATAAACTGAGGGTTATTGCCATCCCACACACAGGATCAATTTGCAATCTCCTACCGAGTGTACAATTGTACTGTAACTATAACAACAGTTCAATAGCCTGTCCTATTCTACAATTCAGAAAATACAACAACCTCTAAGCATTGGTTCAATTCTAGGCTACAGTATAGACATTTTCAGATTTTCCATTTGAGAGTTTTGGGAGCATAAGTGGAAACTGAACATCTTTATTGTGATATGTTTCAATGTTCTTGACATTTGAAGACAACCTTTGCATTCACTTCAATATTGTGCTTTAGAAGTGGTACTATAACACTGTGAGGAAGAAATGGACTATCTAATAGTAATAGATGACAAAATAAAATCTAAAAATAAAAGAATTTGATCTAATATCTTTCACATATTTACAGTATGTACAATATATTCTGATTTGATATATTAAATAATCTATTGCTAACAAATTCCCTGTATTAAAGTACAGATATCAAGTTTGAATCACTGCTACGATATAGCGATCAGAGTTGTAACTTGTATTAGGCAGTTTCGTTATGCAAACAGTGCAAAATTTGGAAAGAAAATCTCAAAGTCAAGCCACACTGCCTGTCATAACGAAGTACAACTTACGTAGCCATAAAACATAAGATCACATCAAATTAAAATGAATGAAACTGTAATGCATTGGCATTGAATTGACATTAAAATAAAATAATCCTATTATGAGGATCTGATTACATGTACATGAATAAAGGAGTCATTTTGTGTATCCAGGGTAAAAGTATAATGTAATATCAAGGACATGTATCTCCTCAAAACTTTGAAATAAATCCATGATTAAAAAATAACAAATCTTGAAAATGTATCCCTAAAATAAAACTGCAATATGTTATTGAATTTCTCTTTCATAAACAATCCAAATATATCATAAATAATCATGTCTACCCATGTAAGCCGAGGTCACTCCAGGGTCTACTGACATTGAAATTAATAAAGCTGGGATAAAAGAATTCATTTGAGAAACAAAGGAATTAATTTTCTAATTTTATGTTGCATATCATAAGCCCAGCATCTCAATCGTAGCATTTCAAAGTGGTTTGTACTTTGATCATCTACAACACTCCTCCATCCACTGGTAGTTTCCGATTTCATCTTCATCTTCCAGAGTTTCTGGAATCTTGCCCCACAACAGAATATCACAGCCTACAATGAGATCAAAGTAACATTTTATAGAGCCACTGGATGCATGATCCTAATTAACGACTTTCATATAAATTTTCATGATTTGACTGATTTTTTGCAGGTTAACTTTTATTATAAATTCTCATCGAACTGTAGAACAAGATGTGTAAACACACAAATTTTTGGATTGGTATATAATGTAGACACATGCTCATACGTAACACTTTCATGTGTTTGTTTTACAAATATGTACTTACCTGTAGGATCTACTCTGTCAAGTGCAAATGTAGCATCGCTGTGGAACATCCAGAAATGGCCATTATTACACGACTGCATACAAGGGGTACATGGTAAGATAACATGGTATCCAACAATATTGCCACTGGGGGAAACATGGGAAAGATATGGGAACATGATTATTTGTTCAATTAATTTTTGACTGACCATTGATCAACAATACACTAATACTGTTTGCTTACTCAAAATCATGACTAACAGAACACATGACAATTACTGTACAATAAAAATGTAATTTTTAAAAGCCTTACCATTTCGTACATGCTACATCTCGTATCCGACAGCTACAGCTTGGAGTTGTATATGTGGCACCAAAGACATCCACGTGCCTGTAAAGAAACACAAAACGAAACTAACTGAAGTCAATGGTCCGTACACTATAAAACCTCAACGTAGGCGAACTTTGGAATTCTGTGTTACATGTACATTGTACAGAAGGCAAACGCAACTCTTTTTTCTTTAGCTTCACTTGGCGAAATTACATTTTCCAAAATAATAGCTGGGGTGAATGGTGGCAGACTTCTTTCAGCATTATTATATTAAAATACGGATAAAAATATCGGGGATGTATGGGGAACGTGTATCTCATATTCTCGTGATTTTGACTCGAAATTTGAGTCATGGAACTAAAGAACTTCCACTAGCAAACGAAGGTAAAACTATATAGTTTGTGACATACTTGTAACAAATAGTCATGAAATAGGCTGAAACTTACAACTTTGTGGGGAAATCCGTTGAAAATAGCTCGACAGACGTATCGGCGAGCAGAATAGCTTTCATTCCACGGCTGCAAACGGTGTTTTCACAAAACTTACACTGCAGTTCCAAAACCGTTTTCGCTTTAAAAGCGGGGTGCGCATATCTCTTGCTCATCGTGTATCACTGTCTTGATCTTTTCTGGTGATATGCCGTGATTTGCGCTACACGGGATAATTTTTGTTCAAACCCAAACAATGCACTCGTTCAAATTTTGAAGATGGGTAACAAACCTACAAATCGCACACTTAGAGATACAATGAAAGGTAATCTCTGATTGGTAAGTATTTGAATTTTGTTGTTATAATATTGATTCTGATTGGTCAATTTCAGGACCTTTAAATATACCCACAATCCATGGACACGGTATATACTTCCGTGTCAGAGGTTAAGGTGGCAAGAAACGAAACGTGCAGCGAGGTGGAGAACCAGTCGTTCCAAGTAAGATATAACTATAGCGTAAATATACAGGTAATATTTTTGTTTTTAAATGTTAGTGACACTTCAGTTATCATCAAACCTATATCATTTTACATTTTGAGATGGTATGACAGCTGGCAGAGTTCTCCTGGCCGACATGTGCAACTACTACTACTAGTTCTCTTGTATTCCCTAGTTCAATGTAATAGTCTATGGTGGTCTGTTTCAGACCACCAATGGTATCATGTTGTTGGTCTTGTAGACTGCAATTATTTTTAATTTCATAGTCCATCTATCCATGGATCTATTAATATTTTACATTCAGTATTAACATAAGGTAATTTAAAGTACAGTAGTATATTGCACTATGAGTATGGGCACAAAGTTGAATCATAATCTACTATAAGGAAGAATATATAAAGAAAACAAACCTTGTAAATTCAAAGTCGTTTTATTCTGATTTGTCATAATTAGATAGACATCAGAAGCCAACAGTATGGAGAAGAAAAATAAGAAGAGAAAACACTTACCGGGTGAAGAAGAATTCAAGACAAAGAAAAGAAAACGCAGTATTATGAATGTACCAAGTGTAATAAAGAATGATGGAAACAGTGGTGGAAACAAACTTACAAAGAAGCACATCTCCCATGGAAAAAATATGAACAGAAAACAACGTGAAACTCTTACAACAGAAAAATGTACTCCACACAAGAAATGTAAAATCACAGAGCCTTCAGGAAACAGTAACCATGGGAACGGTGATGTTCCTCAGAGTGTCATTTCAAAGTCAAAACTCAAAAAGTTTAAAAAGAAGAAAAAGAAATCAAAACATATAAGTGATAGTAAATCTAATGTTGAGAAACATTCCAATAGTGTTATGAATTTGAAAGGTAAAAAGAAAAGGCTTAACAAAAAGAAACTTGAAAAAGTTAATGACACAATCAGCATACATGAAGGAAATAGCAAAGTGAAAAAAGAGGATTCTAAGAAGGTATCGAGTGAAAAGAAATTGAAAGTTAGTGGTTGGAGAAAGAGAACCAACCAGAAGAAAAAACAATATAAAGCTCACAAACGACAAGCCAATAAAAACAATACTAAGAAAATAATCTCTACTAAGACTCCAGCAAGCAATGAAATGTCATCGAATTGGAAAAATCTTGCTAAAGTAAGTATGAATTACCTCAGCTTATCAATAATTTGTTATTCACAGCCAATGTGAACTTTAAAAGGTCAACTATTCTAGTGAGAGTAGAGCATTCAAAAAACTTTTAGTTCTTTCAAATCTGTAAGCATTGTGTTATCAACCAGGAAGAGTAAATTGCATACAAGGGCAGTGCAGTGTCAAACACACAGACACAATATTTAAACATAAAATGAAAAGGCACTTTTTTGCACTTAATTAGCATAGTCATAGTTGTCTCTTAATGCATTGGTATGGGTAGCAATAAGCTGAAAAAGTACAAGTAGTAGATTTGTCCTACATGTATCACACCATAGACCCTACACGAGACTTTGCAAGATTCCTTGTTCAGTTCACCTTACCTTTACCATCAAATAACTTCATTCAATCACCTGTAGGAAATTGCCTAATAAAGAATTGCTGTGCTTTTTTCTGAGTTGTACAATTTTCTCATTCAACAGCAACTAAATATCAACACTGCTAAGAAAACTAAAACATCAACACAAAAGCAGGAAGAAGTGAAAAAGGGAGAAGAAAAGCAGCCCACTGAGCAAAGGCAAGAATGATATGATTGTACTCACTTGTTGCATAGAAAATGGAAATGGCAAGAATTTTTACAAAAAATCCCAAACTGCATTATCAGTGATATTATTTCACAGTTTGATAATGTCGTAAAGGAAGTCAGAAAACATTGTATCTATGTTGTGAAATATGACTTAATTAGTCTTGCTGCTCTACTCAATAAAGTGTCTTATCACAGATTGTAGAATACATTGTTGATGGTGCTGTCATAATCCATGTAATGCATCAACAATTGTACTTTTAGAGTCTATATAGCACTATCGACAGTTGCACAGAATCATAGATACTGTCTTTTGCTTTGAAAAGACTCATAAAATCACCAGGTAGATTTCACATATTTATAGCCCAGTAGCAAAACAAGTTTGTTCCAGAATTTGGGCTTTAGATGTTACTCTCCAAATGTCACCACGAAAATAATTTTTTCCTCGCCAACTATAGAAGTAAACCTTTGTAAGGAATAGTTTAGTCTGACCATCTTGTTACGCAATGTACATGCAAATATTTACGTGTACATATCGACCTTAACAATCTCAATTTTATCAGTTGCCTGATGATCGCTGAGGAAGCGTGAAACTCCAAGTAAGGACTTATAAGGTCCTTATGTTTTGGATTTAGTCTATAATGCTCTGCTACTAATATTGCATCAAGCACTGTTTTCTCCAGTGAGACACTTATATGAATACATGTAGATTTAGGTATATGAATACTGAAACCACAACAGTTACATCCATATCTACAATGTATAAGGATGATGATATTAGATACGTGTACTACTAATGTATTTATACTTAGTTATCACAACCAACTCTTTTTCAATTGTACAGCTCTGAAATATGGTTTGATGATGTTGATCCTTTCCTAGTGCAGGCATCAGCACAAACTTCCACAACAAGTCTGAAGCCAGAAAGTACTTTTGCAGGGTAAGAGGAATGATATTTTTGCTTTTGAACATTTGAGCAGCAAAGTG
This sequence comes from Glandiceps talaboti, assembly GCF_964340395.1. Classification (NCBI taxonomy): domain Eukaryota; kingdom Metazoa; phylum Hemichordata; class Enteropneusta; family Spengelidae; genus Glandiceps; species Glandiceps talaboti. The sequence goes on along the minus strand of NC_135549.1, from coordinate 3,140,141 downwards.
TACAAATATAGATTTGGTTGTAATTTTGACACTTTATGGCCACCAATCCTAGTGTACAACAGGATACCACTGGAATAGAAAAAAATGTCACTTTGAAGTTTGAGTTTCATTGCCAGCTATAATACAGAGAACATTACAACAAATTTGTTAGTTTGGTACAAATGGAAGGGGGTTAATATTATGACAATAGCCATCAATTTGTATGTCTGTCCATACAAGCATTCTTGAACATGACCATTGATTTTTGTCATCTTTTCGACACATTACATGTAATGTCTTTTCCTATGTAAATTGTAAGAATCATTGTGTATGATTCATGATACAGAATATAAGAATGGAATTTTATTGCACAATATATTAATTTATGAATAGCAATTGTTAAAAAAAAAATGTCATGCTTTCCCATTGCTAGATTTTAACAAAGTGGAAAGGCATCTTTACAAAGTTTTTTAGATATAATTGTTAATGATCTCTGTATCAGAGACATGCATAGCAGAATGAATTATTTACTATAACCCATTCACAGGTTAACTAAGTGTGTGGCATTGGATTGTGAGATGGTAGGTGCTGGTGTCCATGGTAAAGATAACGAATTAGCTCGTGTTTCCATCGTCAATCAATATGGCATGTCTGTTTATGACAAGTATGTAAAACCAAGGGAGAAAGTTACAGACTACAGGACGGCAGTTAGTGGTATAAGACCAGAACACATCAAACACGGTAAGTGTTCATTGCTTCATTTGCATCCCTGACATAAACCTACCAGTACTACATGATATTCATTCCTTATACAGTATGATTTTTGTAGGGAGTGGTAACATTAGGATGAATACGGGAATGGTAACATTAGGGTAAATAACTGTATGTCTGATTATTATATTCTTTGTAGCTGAAGATTTCAAGACTGTACAACAAGAAGTAGCTGACATCATCAAAGGACGCATCTTAGTCGGACATGCCCTCTACAATGATATGAAGGTATGGCAAAGTGCATGTTGTACTATGTTTATGGCTCACCACAACTCTGACACTATCTATGCGTTTCAAGTACAAAGTTTTGAACGTAGTTTAACAACATTCATTGTTTCCGATGATAGTATAAACTTACTCCATCCATTTTCATTCACTTTGTAGTGCAGTTAACCCAGTCTTCACTTTTGTTATTCTCTATACTTTGCTCACAAAAGTGTTTACTTGTTCATCACCATAATGTTTTGTCAGATATGCTGAATAAATGATTCTTTGTTGTGTCTGAAGGAATATGAAACCACTAAGCTCAGTTTTCTTGAGACCATTTTGTGTGCTCTAACCATAGACCCTCCACCAAGGTGGAGGGTCTATGCTCTAATACTGATGACAGCTGCATTGTTAGAATACATTTTTCTAACATTTGTAAGTCATTACTATTGTCCCTTTGCAGGTGCTGTTTCTTAGTCACCCAAGAAGACTTCTCCGTGATACAGCTAAATATAAACCCTTCAAACAACTACTCAAGGTAAGTCGTCCATATTTACTATGATATTACGTGAATGTATATTACAGATATACATTTCAACAGTAAAAAAAGTCACAGAACATGTCAAATCTGGTGTAATGTGATGTATATTCATGCAAGTTAGAAACATGTATAAAATGACCAAAGAATACAAGCCTAATGAATAAATTGTTTACGTTAGCCTGTTTTGGAAGTGTAACAACATAAATGAGACTGTTACATAAGGGTTATCCTTGTAGATATTAGCCTACATGGTCAGGTTGGTAAAGTAGTTGTTAGTGTCTTTATTCAGTAATATAAAATATCTAATTATTTTCAAAATTACGGGGGAAGAGTATCTATCAAAAAAATTCAGGGGTACTGTTTGTTGTCACATCCCAGATGTCCTGTTCATAAAACCTCCCTTTCTTCATGAAGTGTTGACTTCAGCTTGTGAAACAGATAAAGAATATTTTTTCTTTATTTATTGAACCGGAAGCAAGTTCAGTTGTGATGTATGATTTATTAAAACAAACAAAATTAGATTGATTGATTTTGACAATGTAACATTTTTTTCCAGACTAAGAGACCCGGTCTGAAGAAGTTGGTTAAAGCTGTCCTCAATGTAACAGTGCAAGAAGGGGAGCATAACTCTGTAAGTACTCTCCACCAGTAAAGTAAACCTAGAATGGGATTTCAAAATGAAAATTACACATTCTCATTTTGATACTCACAAACTTATTGATGCAGTAGTTAAAAAGTTATTGATGCAGTAGTTAAAGAGTTTTTGATGCAGTAGTTAAAAAGGTTTTTTTAAATAAGTTTAACATTTCCTAAATGGTCTTGCCAGGAATTAACATCGCAGGTGTTAGTATTCAGAAATAGTTTACACAAACATAATTATGAGTCTTAGCTCATTCCACAAGAATTAGTTCCATACAACAGTATAGGAAGGCAATTTGTTGTTCCATACCTTGAATTAGTTCCATGTATTAGTATAGGAAGCCAGTTTGTTGTTTCATACACATACCTTGAATGATCCTCTCAGTAAAGTGTCCAAGACACCAAGTTATCCTTTGCTAGGGAAATTGACATAAGAATATAAATAGTCATGCATAATTATGAGACCAGAGTCTGCATATGTAAGTTGATGTAATACCATATTTACACCATAAAGTTTTTTTGATAGCTTTATGAAGTCTGAAAGTAAACTCATGTCTCAGTCTCAATCTAGTCTTTGACTTTGACATTGTTTGTTTCATTCATAGATTGAAGATGCCCATGCTGCCATGAAATTGTACATTTTACGCAGGAAAGAATGGGATGCAGTTGTCAAACAGAGGGCTGTTGGTATCAAAAGGAAAAAAGTGAAAAAGGTGAAGAAAAATGAATAGCCCAAGAAATGGTGCTTTACTTCTCTGTGTAGTAAAACATGACAATTTTACTGGCAATGTATTTTGATACAAAAATGAAAATAAAGACTTCTGCTCAGTCAGTATATAGCATCATCATGAGTGTTGGATGTTACAGAAGGAATGCACCACAATAATACTTTCAGCATTGTGTATTAGTGTTCCAGTGTACTTTCCTTTGCAGTTCATTGAATTGCAATGCAATATGGTCAAATTTTCTTAGAGAAATGCACTCGACTCACTGCATGTACCCACTCTATTGCTGCATGTAATTACCCCAATTTTGCTCTGTATTTTTCCTTTATGTATTCTTTTGTGCAGGATAACCTTTGTTGTTTTGTCGTATCAGCCATACATAATATCATCACTGTGATGAAGTAACATCAAGAATATGTAATAGAATGAAATCATGTACATTATTTACTTTGCAACTGCATCACCTTTGGTACTTTCATATTCAGCACATGAATTTGTATGGATTAAGATCACGTCCGCCAACAAAGACTTTCTCTAACTTTTTCTGAACTATACATCAAGCTGAGAAGCCTTGGAAATGGATGAAACATGTTAAGAACTGAGCACATCAGTTGTAACATCATCACACACTGACAGGCTTGCAATTAGCATATCATTCAAACGGTTTTATTTATGAACTAACTTCACCTTCGAGTCCAAATGTAAGTCACGTGTAGATGCAATGACATCAATTTATATTTATGCTCCATGTGGCTTGAATACAGCTATTTATGATAATTTCAAATTCAGAACTCATTTTGATGCTGCATGAATCATCATACTTGGTGTTGCTATAGGATAGCTGGATTAGATTACAATCAAGTCTTTTGGCCAGGCATATAGGTATGGATGCAATTTGAATGTCCACACACATACACGAATGCAATTATATTTTCCCAGGTATACATATTTGGAAAACTGATTTATACACAAACTACGATTTTTCTTCTGAATTTTTTAAAATAAAAATTACATAAATCACTAAACTAGTCATTGGGTCTACAGTGTGTCCATGGAGAAACTGAAAGAAAAAATGTATTTATTTTTTTTAAAATAAAAAACGTGAAAGAATATTGCAGCAATTTTCAACATCTCATGGGTCAGGCTTCACTCAAATCTGTCTATGGTGCCACAATCTGTGATAGTGAATGACTGTTATAGTAGACACTCACTTCAAAATTGCACGTATTGGCTTTGCATTCTACTACACGGATAGCAAAAGTTATCAGGAGTAAGTAGTGAAGGTCCAATAAATTCTATGCATGGTCATCATTTCACAGTTCAAAATTTTGACAATGGCTGCATTTGTGCTTCCAATTTAGGCTGTTGTGAACAAAAGTTGCAAAAACAAAAGGCAAAATTTAAGGAGACGTTAGGTGGCAGTACATAGTGTCCCAAAAGGGGAGAGATTTATGCCTCCATGGTCCAACGCGTCGTGATAGAGCCAAGGCAGGTGTAGACGTGTAAGTAATAATTAAATACTAAAACAGCCTTATCCATATGATTCTAGTCACGATAAAATACTTCAGTTTCTCAATTCGGGGGTGCAGCACTATACAAATCTAAGTTGACAAATTTTGCTTATACTGTACAATACAATCGTTCGATCCTTGAAAGAACCCGGAATCGTGAAAGAACAAACAGTACAAGGGTATTTGCCTGATACTCACACTACAGGTTGCCGATGGATACAAATTTGTTATGTGAGTCTCAGTGTGAGTGAACCATTGGTGCTCTTACTTATCTGTGTGATTCCCCCGGTTGTCAGATGTAACGTGATCGGGTCGATCATGTGATACATGTATATGCGCTGCACTGTACCTGAGGACACCCACATGACTCACATCGGACTGACTCTCAGCTTTCGACAAGTCAGCAATATTTAACAAGGAGTTGGGTATAAATATTGTGTGGAATACGATAGTGAGATCCTGGCTGTAAACCCAGCAGTGTACGCTCACGAGAGTAAGGCCCATTCAGCAAGACAAATGGGAGAACGACAGCCTCTCGTTCACGAAGGGTAAGTGCTACATGTCGTAGTCGCTGTGGTATTTAGTTGTCCTTCGGAGCTTATTCTCTTTGCTTTTTAAACTTTTTAAGTGTAGATAACTCTGTAATTCTAACGTTTTGAACCCAATAGAAGTATATGATGGCAAACAACAACGATCTGCACTTTCAACTGCCGTATAAAGCATGGAAGGATCTGGTATAAGTGTAAATTATTGGGCGAGTCTGGTGGTAGGCGCCTGTCATGTCACTAGACAGTCCACGAACAAACTCCTTTCAATTTCATCATTTCCGGGTAGCGATACCATGGATGTCTTTAAGGGTCTCCACTGATACATCCATGCTGGTACCAATACTGAGAAATCGACAGGCTTAGTCTGATGTCAGTTGGCTGAGGTTTGATGTAGAAATTGTTTGATAAAAAGTTAAAAGACCCTCATGAGAAAATATAGGTCTGAAACCATCTTACAGTTACAATTTATTTTGCATGTGACAGATACAATATTACAATCTTACTATTTTCTAGCTGGCATGTAAATGTAGAAGTTACAAAGTTGTGCTGTTAGATGAAAGTCAAGTCATAATAATAATAATATAATAAAAATAAAGTTCTTGGCGTTATGTATATTGTAAAAGACATTAGGAAAGTGCTGTGATGAATTGCACAAGATAAAGATGTGATTAAAACTAAGTATAGTGACATATGACAAATATAAAACTAGAGATTTTCACGAAAGTGACTGAATTGCGCATGGGAAGAAACTGTTTGTGTCCCTTAGATATGGTGCCAAGTACATTTTATAATACTCTTCTGATACAGTCTAAGAGTATGAATAGACAAGTTAAACTTAAACGCCATCCTGGTTTCAATCTAGGTTCCTGTTTATCATATCAGTAGAGCCATAAGGACTATATTGGCTCATACTTTTGGTCATGACCAACTTTTTTCTAAACAATTTTTACACCAAGATATTAATCGTAAAACCAAAGTTTGTTCAAATTTGAGTTGAATGTATCTAAACCAGTGATCTATTATCTTCAGACAGTTTCATGTATCCTTCAGTGAGTTTCAACATACAGTGAGATGATGAAATAATGAAACTCATGGACCGTTAATACTAATAGCAACACAAACCTTGGATCATACATAGAACTGACTTAGTTTTGTGTACAGTGTAGATGATATACAGCATTCCATAGTTTATAGGGAAGTGTTCCTATGTTATCAAAAAATATACCTGAAATTAGGAGGAGAGTAATAATGTTGATAGGTTCACTTCCCATACACCATTGTGCCTGCATATGTTGATCTACTAGTACATCAATACCCTTGACTGTCCTGTGACAGTAGGTTTTATATTGGTAATACAATATGTAGCATGTTCTACTACATGTATAGACAATGGGCCATTCATAAATCTCAGCTTCTGTCAGATTTTTATGATTTTGTATAAGTTAAAGATATTTTGTAAAAATATTGATAATTATAGGACAGTAGTCATTTTGAAATATGTGACTTATTTCTCTTGACATAGTTTGACATGATATACACAATAACTCCTAGGTATTTTGCATATATAGTATCACCAAAAGATGAAGAATCAGAAGTAGAAGGCTAGTACCATGCACTGATACATAGTGTGAGCAAACACATATCTGATTCTGTTCTTATTAACCCCCCCCCCCCTGTATATAATTGTCATATTGCTATCCAACATTTCAAACATGCTGATATAGATAGATAGGTATGTCAAAACATTATCTTACAAACTTATGAATCAATAATGATTCAAATGGTATTCCATACACTATACTTGTCATTCAGTTTGGAAAAAAAAATTCATCTGTCTTTTTTTTAGTGGGCCACCGCCTGCTTATGGTCAGGCCCCATATCCACCCACACAGGGCTACCCTCCTCAGCAACCTGCTCCAGGATATCCCCAAGGTGGTGGATATCCTCCTCAGCAACCTACTGCAGGGTATCCCCAAGGTGGTGGATATCCTCCTCAGCAACCAGGATATTCAGCACCCGATGGTGGCAATATCCAAGGAACTGATACAGCATCATGGCAGGGAGATATTCCAACGGAAGACCCAGAGGATAATCCCAATGCACAGGTAAAGTACGAGTATAGGTATAGCTATTGTCAGTAAAGATGGTTCTAGGAACACAATTATGAAAAACAAAACATAGAAGAAAATTGATGAGACATCAGTATATTTCAGATATTTCTAGTCTCAAAAATTTCTCACTGTATTGGACCATGTGTGAAAAATCCTTCCTGAAAATAAAGAGGTAAAAGTGTCTACCATCTTACTTTGAAGAAAGATAACAATCCCATGCCTCCCTACGAAGTCACTTGTAACCCATATGTTTGCAGTTGTTTCTACATAGGATTTGGTGATACATGATAATTGATAATGTGCATGATGACACTTTTCCTTATGATTGTGTGTGTGCATATGTTTGTGGTGCAAATTATATGAAGTCAGTGAAGATAAATTGTAGAAATAACTTTATGTATGCATATATGACTACAAGTATCTTTTTTTGATCACCAGGCTCCCCAGCCCACAGCCCCTCCCATGGAGAAGATGGACAGAGTTGAGGGGTATGAAAACATGGATGCTCCATTAGCACCGCCACCTAGTTACCGTGAAGCAATGCAGGCACCACCACCAGACCAGCAGCAAACACAACCACAGTAAGAGAGTTCGTTATTTTAGTGTCTAGTAGAATTGTGAAAGTAAATCTACCATCATTGAAATGTTGAAATTGTAAATAATACAAATGTATAGCTATCTTTATTATACTGATTTAGGGCCAAGTCCATCGAAGCCAATAGACTTGGTGTACATGTAGTAGAGTGTTTCTTGAGATAGTACAGTAACACCACAACAAGTCTGTGAACTAGTACAGGAGTCAATGTAGGAAAGCATAGGAATGAGAAATAATGCTCCAATATGTCAATAAAGTTTTCTTTTTTTAAATTAGGGGAAAGGGGGAGAGTTAACTTCCTACAATATCCATGCATCATACACCTTGTATACAGCCATATTCTTTACAGCATTTGTCATCTTATAGGAGAAAGGGACACAAAGTAAAAAGTGAAAATATTCCACATTCCATGCATCATACACCTTGTATACAGCCATATTCTTTACAGCATTTGTCATCTTATAGGAGAAAGGGACACAAAGTAAAAAGTGAAAATATTCCACATACTAAAACGGAAATTGTGTTTTATTACCATAACCATGGCGATAAATAGAAGGTGAGAGAGACTGACTATGATAGAATTTGGCAGAATATAAACTGAATCACATCATGGTTTTATTACATTATACAAAAACCAATAGAAACAACTGAAGATATTGTCTTTTACAATAATAATTATCTGTAAAGTTTGAAATCTAAACAAAAAGCGTGCCATTAACTTCTAAAAATTGACTTTTTATTTCAATGATTTCAGTTTACCTACTATCAATGAAGAGCAAGCTAAGGAAGCCCTTGTACAACATGTTTCTGAACACTGCTGCTATGGTTCAAAGCCAGCCAAAGACCTGATCTTCACCAATATGATGCCTTCAAGTGCCTTCCATGTAAGTTATGGTGTTGTCTTTTAACCAACACATACAGCAGTGAAGCTAAGTGAAGCTAAGCATGGTGTTTGCTCTGCAGACATAAATAAAGCTGATGTCTCAAGAAAACACTTTATTATTTAGAATTATTTTTTTTCACCTTTTCTTTTTACAGTACATTTTAGACACATTTACAGAGAAGAGAACCACTTCATGGGCGTATGAACCTTTCCATGGTAAGTCCTGTTATTTGTCAAAGCTGTTTCACTACCATAGGAATCAGACAAAAATAAGGAAATAATTTTCCCTCAATATAATTAATTGTTTTTTTACAGAAACACTTTATTGCTAAAACTTTGTAACACTATACATTGAATAGTTATCAACTCTTTTTATAAATTACATCTAAAATCAACATGTGATGTGTCAAAAATTTGCTTATAAACCAGCTCACAGTCTGAGTAGCACCCACTATGACAGCATGTTGACATTATCTACAGTAAGAACTTTGTTGACTTCAGTGTAGGGAAGTTAATTAATTACCTGTATATGTAGCCTAGAATCAAGGCGACTAGTGATTTTGAATTTGAATTTGATACTGAATTCACAATCCCCAATTTGCCTGGATTGTAGGCTACTGTATATAACACTTTGACACGATATATGACACTATGAAATTATAACACTTTGACATGATATATGACACTATGAAATTATAACACTTTGACATGATATATGACACTATGAAATTATAACACTTTGACATGATATATGACACTATGAAATTCATGTATTAGTCCTGTAATGGTACAGTCAATGACATTCAAAACTCCATTATTTTGTTGTGTACTTCATTATAGTCTTGTGGGTGACTAGTGCATCAGAATGGCTTTATGATTTCCTACAGACATTATAGTATTGGTGTTCATACATAAAACTTAGAATATGTAAAATAAGTAAAGTGGTTTGTGAGGCTTCATCTTCCAAAGTAGTGAAATAATCAAATATAGACATGATGATGTCATTTCAACCCTTCCATTATGTATTTATTTACATAACATCACACAGTAAACAGGATATCTTTCAGTTCTGCAATCCTAACTTAAGCCATACAGTATTTATATTGGTACAAAAAGTGGGAGGTAACAAAATGATATCATGTCTCCTGCTTCTAGCCTGTAATCCTTGCTCTGAAAATACACACTCTGAGAAATCTGACATATCCCAGAGTGATAGCAATAATGTGTCAGAGTTCAGGAAGGAGATATTTCCAGAGTTGTGTGTGTGCAACATACATCCTCCCATTCTTTTAGTATATTGCTGAGAATTTGTTTCCATTTTGTCATGTTGCCTGGGCAGTATAGGCAATAAGTTATCTTATAGTAATTGTCAATGTATACAATACATGGGTATCATGATATCATTAAAAAAAATGTTACAAAATGCACTTGAAAATTATGTTCATCATTTTAGGTCAGCCCATTGATGGTCCATATAATGGTAGAGCTCCAGGACCATGGGAAGTTGAAGCTAGACCACCAACCATGTTTAAAACACAGAAAATACAGGTGGAAGTCCCACACACTGCATCTGTTAAGGTATATGATTTCACAAACTAACATTTTATGACAGAAACTCTATTTTTTGTATTATGTAATTTAACCGTATGACCAAGACCTACAAATTTTGTATTGTTCTGAAATTTTCATTGTTGGCATTTTTGTCATATTTTATTGTATCAACACAAAAACATGTATCACAGTCTCTGATGGCAGCAATCAACAAAGTCAAGATTACCCCGGTAATACCACATTAATTGAGTGACTTACTACCTTTCTTAATGTAAAACAATGATATTTTAATGATTTTCAGCCATGCCATGACTGCGTTGGTCTTGGACGAAGACGATGTTATCACTGCTTTGGCAGAGGAAGAGTAAGTGTAATAAGTGTTGAAGGGACAATTTTTTTTTACATTTTAAATCTTGTGCAAATGTAGAATAAGTCTTCATACTGAAAAGACAACCCAGTCCACATTACTTCATTTGTTTACCAAATAAGTGAACTTAACATTTGAACACATAAATCATGGCTTGCAGCACCTTTTTTGTCACTAAATTTTGTTACAAGATTCAAAACTACTTTAGTAAAGTATCAATATTTTGTACAAGTTGATTGTTTATATTTCATTTAAAAGCACAGTTTAGGTTACAGATATTACTTTTTTGTGCTAATTTTTCACAATCAATTAATTTTCAATGTAAAATAAATAAACCACAGATCTCCAAAATTTATCTGAAAAGACAATGGAATTTAATAAACTGTCTGTTATTTATGTAGACTCGTTGTGCCCATTGTAATGGTATTGGACATCAAACCCATTTCCATCATGGAGGCCATCATGATCACCACCACGGTGGACACGGACATCACAACCATCATCACCACCATCATCATGGACATATGGATCACCAGATTTGTCCTGTCTGTCATGGATCTGGTAGAAAGAGGTAATAAGACCAAGTATATAGATTTGCCATGTTTAGGATGATGGGAGTCATGCAACAACAGTCTGTAGACTATTAATTTCAGATGAAAAATCATAAACATTGCTTATTATATACATACAGAAACTTATAAAAAAAATCTAGCTGTAATATAGTATATCATTTGTTCCATGGGTATAACTTGAATGCAGAAGAAAAAACAGAATTCATTTATCTATTACTTGGCAAATATTGCAACTACAGAGGTGTGATCAACAAAACAAAGGGAGACTACATCAGATTCCTATTTCTAATTTGTACACATATTTTCTCTTGATGTTAAGGTGTTTTGTATGTCATGGTCATGGCCATATTACTTGCCATACTTGTCATGGTAAAGGACAACTGAAGTGCTACATCAAGTTGACAATCCAGTGGTAAGTCTGATTTCACCTTCCGCAAAGCCCTAGCAGATAACTCTTTCCTTCTTGTGAAAAGTCTACCAAACAGAAACTTCAAATGTCAATTCAATACTCTGTCCATTGCGTGAAAATTACCTCAGCCTCAAGTAGTAGATATATAAACTGTCAATGCCACCAGTGTTCCCACAGTACCTCACTTTTGAATTTGGTGCTCTAGTGATCAGGTAGTAAATGATAATGTATAAACTGAGTGCCATAAATGTTCTCACTCAATAAGCCCATGGGTTTTATTTGAAAAATTGTAATCAAGCATGTAGCATAATTATTGAAGACACGATCACATATTTTCAAGGATACATGTATTTTAAATAGTATGCAACTCTTCCTTTAACCCAAGTGATTGAAAACACAGTGGGAGGTGGGAGTGTGCAACCCAAAAATGTTCTATGCACAGAAATTACATGATGAATGTTGTTCACCAGATTAAAATGAAACTATGAAATGTGTCGTTTTATTTAATGATTTATTTGTTTTTTTACAGGTTGATACATCATGATGACCATATTGTGGAAAGAACTGCATTACCTGATCATCTTATCAGAGAAGTCCAAGGTGAAACTGTCTTCAATCAAGAACAGCCAAGGGTAACAACTATCTCCTCTTGTCATTGTTCAATTGCACACATTGCTCAAATAGACATTCTAATTACCCACCATCATGACTCTAAAACACTTCTAATAGGTACTGCCAGTATAACTAACATATAATGTGTGCCACATACTCTAATAAACATTGTTTTACAACTGCCTACGTTGAAGCATTGACAAACAGAACCTGTTACAAACAGGGAAAGTAAAACAAATGAATTGGATTAATAACACTTGGCACAGCATGTTGGAAGTACAGAGACAAGTATTACATTCCATCATTTGATAAAACAGTTTTATGGCCTCTTTACATAATATTTCATGTTCACAAACAAATTTGAAGTTCCCTTTGCATTTCATGTGCACATAAAAGGACATAACACTGTTTCTTATGAAACCATGAAATGTAGTATAAGTCTGTACCTTCAACATGCTGTGCTATTGATATTGATCCAATGCAATTCAGTTGTTTACTTTCCCTGTTTGCAACAGCTTCCATTTGTCACTGCTTCCATGTCAGCAGTTGTAGTATTGATTGGTACAGTGTATTAAACATTGTAGTGTTCAGCTGGCGATGGGGGCTGATGTTACCTGTGATTGTATGTTACCACTGGATGAATTGAGTCATGTAATCTACTGCAGCATTGCTATACATGTATCATTAGAGGGGTTGACATTACACTTATGTACCTCCAACTGTGTGTTACATCACTTTGGGAATTTGTTTGCACTCCACAGTCTGTTGTGATCTTTAGAATGTCAAAACACAAATAGCTTATGTATACTATCCCAGTATACTGATATTTACAGCAATTCATATATGAAGGGGTAACTGAAATGACATTGACATGTAGAGTGAAGGGGTAACTGAAATGACATTGACATCTAAAGCAATGGTCTAGATTAGGTTGACAAGTAGAGGTATAATTTAACTAAAAAAGTCAAGTTGCTTAGGGACTGTATCAAGATTTATCTGTAGAGGGGTAGCTGGATTGAGATTTATCTGTAGAGGGGTAGTTGAATTGAGATTTATCTGTAGAGTGGGGTCATTGAAATGAGATTGAAATGTAGTGGGTTACCTGCTATAAGAATGAGATGTACAGGGTGCTTGTAATGGAATATTGTATAGGTAGGGGTACTTGAATTGAGATCTATCTGTAGAGGGGTGATTGAAATGTAGCGGGTTACCTGCTATAAGAATGAGATGTACAGGGTGCTTGTAGTGGAATATAGATGTATAGGTAGGGGAACTTGAATTGAGATCTATCTGTTGAGGGGTCCTTGAATTGAGACTGAAGTGTAGTTCAGTTCAGTTTTAGTGTCTCCAGAGGAGGTTTAAAGTCCAAATTCTCCACTCTTGCTATCATTACACAAGCTTGGCACATGTATAGCATGAGAGGGGTACCGTAAACAGAATGAGATGCAGAGGGGTACTTGAAATTGGATATAATAATGGGATCTATTTTGAAGTTGATCTGTTTTAGTATTGAAGTTTTCTCTGTAATTTCCTCTGACATATTTGGCAGTGTCCATAACATGAGTTTGTTCATATTTTCAGCTATGGCCAGTGGCTCATTTCCCAGACCAAAATATCAATGATGCTTCTAACAACCTAATACAACGCCATCATACAAGTTTTCGAATGGAGCGTATTCTTATGCAGGTATGCATGTAACAAGTATAAGTGTACTGAATATTTGTCAGCGTACGTCAAAAGATTATATGTATATACAATGCCTTATAGCATACATAGAAAAAGCTCAAAGATTGTAGTTGACAGTGTTCAGAATTTGTTTCCTCCAAAAGTTGTATGTCAATTATTATGTTGGTATTTGCATATAATTACCAAAATATAGTACATTGATGACGAGACCTATATTTGACAAGTTTAGTAAGCACTGCATTTAGGACCATGATAAGATAGCTATTTGTTAATCTTTTATCATTTTATGTGTTTATACCATAGCAACATATCAATGTATTCACTTTCTAGTTCACTTTGACTCTTACTTGCAGTGTAAAGTTTACAAGACTTAACAAGTCTGTGTTATAGCCAACAAAATGCAGATATATGTGCATATCTTGTTCAATACATGTTGATATTTCCTCTGTTTTATTTTCAGCGTCATAGTGTCCGAGTGATCCCTGTCACCCATGTACACTGCTTTTGGAAGAAGGACAGTTTCTCTTACTTTGTCTATGGGTTTGAACACAAAGTACATGCCCCAGAGTACCCCCAGCAGTGTTGTTGTGGATGCACCATAATTTAATGAAGGGGTGCCATATTATTGTCATTCTTCGATGAAGTACTGATGACAAACTCACAACTCTATATCGTGTTTAACAGAGTTGCCAGCAACAGTGAATCCAAATTGTTACTGTAACAAAAACACTGATAAAATAATGTTTCTAATTTGACTTATACATTTCTATAACCAGTGTAACAAAGAACAGCATGGAATGTCCAGTTTACTACCAAGTACCTACTTTGTACAGCCATGTCAGTTATCATTATAAAATGGTTTCTTTACCTACAATAGTTTTATTTTTCCTTGAGGAGCCCCTGGCATTAGCAAAGACTTGCATCAGTTGTTGCATTTTTTCATGTGGAGCCCCTGGTATCAGCAAAGACTGGCATCAGTTGTTGTATTTTTCCATGAGAAGCCCCTGGCATCAGTTGTTTCACTTCAAAAATACATCAAACCTTACATTATTTCAGCTGCTAATAAATTAAGGAAGATGAGAGAAAGGAAAACAGTTTGGTTTCATATGGAATATATTTCCTTGTTTTCCTCTTGCCTTTAATTTGTCACAAAATAAAATCCCGCTGACAGACATTATACTTACTATATATCTCTTGGACTGAAAGTACAACTCAAACTCTTCCCAACAATTATTAATTCATATAAATAAAGTACTCCATTTATCATATAAAGAAGGACAACAAATGAAGTGAAGACCAAGACATCATTATGAGATCTTCAAGAATATTTGTACCATTTCATGTACTATTATATTTTCTATTAGACTGTTGTCATAATTATATCAGTTATTTTTTAAATTTAGAATTGACTTTAATTACTTACATTCACTTAATTTTAGAAGTCTCTAATTATGAATATATATATATAATATTTACTCTTAATTTGACATGAAATATTGTGATGATTTTGATATACTCTCTGATTATAACTCATAGCTGTGATGTTCAACAATCTTATCTAACCGAAATTGTCATCTGTAAAACATATACGAATTTTATAAGCAGTAATAGAGAATTCAGTAATCACCAATTGTGAATTATGTTGGAGATATCGTTCTTCACCACATGATGAAGACATACTAAATATGTATTCAAATGATTTTTATTAAATGTTGATATTATACATCGCACTATATCTTGTATTGTTTTCTACAAAGCACCAGTTATCAAGTACTTTGTGAGGTACAAAACACCAGTTATCAAGTACTTTGTGAGGTTCAAAACACCAGTTATCAAGTACTTTGTGAGGTTCAAAAGACCAGTTATCAAGTACTTTGTGAGGTTCAAAACACCAGTTATCGATTACTTTGTGAGGTTCAAAACACCAGTTATCAAGTACTTTGTGAGGTTCAAAACACCAGTTATCAAGTACTTTGTGAGGTTCAAAACACCAGTTATCAAGTACTTTGTAAGGTTCAAAACACCAGTTATCAAGTACTTTGTGAGGTTCAATGCACCAGTTATCAAGTACTTTGTGAGGTTCAATGCACCAGTTATCAAGTACTTTGTAAGGTACAAAACACCAGTTATCAAGTACTTTGTAAGGTGCAAAGCACTGGTATAAACTAGTGTAATTGGTAACTTTTATGATAGCACTTGTGTGTTTTTCCTAAGAATTGGTGTTACGAAACGCACCAAAAGTTTTTTGAACATATTTTCATTATTTTTCCATGTTGATAATCGAATCATGTTCACCTCAAAATCATTATAAATTGTATATCGGCATTATTAAATCGTAATTTCCCTGCTAGACCTCAATGTAAACAGCAGCCATACTAGTATTACTACACTTTTGTATCTGGTCAGATATAGTAGTAGAGTGTGTGTTTTTACTGAGCATAACGTGTGAAGTCATAATGCCGATAAATACACACACAAACCGATATGGCGGTGCTTCGAAATCAATTTCCATACCGTAAAATGTCACCATTTAACCAAAAGAATGTTGTCAACTTTCATTCGGAAGGCGAACCCCACAATATAAAACGTGACACTGTGTAGACTTCTATCTCTAGAGAAAAATATATGACGGCCTGCAAAGTAAAAGAAAGGAGAAATTGTCACTAAAATTACTAAATAAATAAAACAATATAACTCGGAAGAAAAAATTACAAAAATATTAAAGTGGCCATATGGATGAGAATTTGGTATTTATTTTGGATTTTTATTTGATAAAACAGCTTCCCTATGTTTGTCTACTTGAAAAAATAATGTGAAATAACATATACTAAGTCTATGTTCATAACTCAATAAACTGCAAAACATTAAACAATATATAAAATGTTTGTTATTGTACGTACAATAACAAACTTTTTACACTCTTTCCATCTTTTTGCAATGTATTGAGTTATGAACATAGACTTGGTATGTGTTATTTCGCATTATTTTTTCAAGTAGAAAAACATAGGGAAGCTGTTTTATCAAATAAAAATCCAAAATAAATACCAAATTCTCATCCATATGGCCACTTTAATCGCCTTGATTTTGGATATGCCTCGGTGATATAAACGATCGAATGCGACTATTAGTATTACTTTATAACTACGATACATATAAACAAGCTGATAAAAACATTGTCATTAGAACCTACACCAGGGACACCCACTGGACGAGAATGGTTTTAATACCCATCCAGAAAGTGGCACCAGGTAATATGCTTTAGTTTGCGAGATGACGGGAGGAACAGTACGATGAACACATTGTTATAACTGAAGATACTTTTAGTAAGCTCAAAGTACGAAATACCCTGGATTCAATCTAGGGAACGTAGGTCCCAATATTTATTTTAATAACATTTAATTGCTTACATAGCTTGATGAAACTTGTTGTCAACATGTTTTCGTAAAAACTGCATGTACATATATGATAATTATACAACAGAAAACAGCGTAAAAGTTCCAATATTGTCATTCATCATGCACTCATGCTGTCTGACAATGTATATTTAGGACGGAATGTTGCACGTAGGTTGTCTCAAAGATGTGTTCTTTGATCATAATTTACAATGTACCTTCCATGGACAAAAATAGTATATGTCAAACTATATGAATTATACCTATTATACGTACCTATATGCACCGTGGAGGATGGCTCAATGGGTAATTTAAATTACGGGGGACTACTTCACTGTAGATTAATTTTTGAAGTTGGGATAATTCCGATGGAAGCAAAGGAATACAATTAGCTCATATTTGCATGTGGTATAGGAAAGTTCCCCCCAGAGAGTACTTATTTACTGCGTTTATTTTGAAATCTGCATCAAACATCTCAACCAAACTACAGACTGAGTTGAAGTTATCGTATTCAAAGACTCATCAGCTTATAAAGTCTGTGGAAATACAGGTAAGTAGAATACTCTGTACTTGAAAACTTGAATTGTAACATGCAATTGCCTGGTATAATTAGGAAGGTAACTTTGTTTTCCGGCATTCGATTCTTGATCAGCTCATAGGCTTTTACTTATAGCTGTAGTGGTCATATGGATGAGTTATTTTGGATTTTTTATTCATGAACATCTCTACTACGTTTTCCTAACTTAAAAAAACACAGTGTGAGGCAACGATACGAAGTGCGTGTTCTTATAGTCCATAAATGTAAAAAAAAAAAAATGTGTAAAATGACTTTCAGACATTTTCTAGCCTTTTGCAATTTGGTAATATAATAATCTTTGTTAGAAACTGAACTGAAGAGGAAAAAATAGTAGTTTAGTTATTGACAGATTGGGATTGCATCTTGCACCAGTTGCGACCTTAAGTTAAGTAAGCTGTTTTGAATCATAATCAGCGTCTGGCAGTTGAAAATAATGTTTGGGATTGTACAACTTGAAGACCAAATAGGTAAGTGTGTGTGTGTGTGTGTGTGTGTGTGTGTGTGTGTGTGTGTGTGTGTGTGTGTGTGTGTGTGTGTGTGTGTGTGTGTGCCATCTTTTCTATCGCAGAGAATGTAAATGATTTATGTACAGGATTCCTTTACATATTTTGACATGTAGGAATCGTGTCAGAACGAGTTACCCCCCAAAAACGCGTTAACTGCAAGATAGCCAATTATGACATAAAAACACAACTATTACCGTCAAATTTCCATATGGTAGAGGATTGGATATTTTATTTGCAATATATCCTGGCTTCCTACTTCAAAAATATATGTGAAATAATATAGATCAAGTCCGTGTTTGTATATATATATATATATATATATATATATATATATATACATATATATATATATATATACATATATATATATATATATATATATATATATATATATATATATATATATATATATATATATATATATATATATATATATATATATATATATATATATATATATATATATATATATATATATATGAATGTCAGGGATAGTTAGTGTCATGTAGCATTGCTTGGTGAGCGAGGTCATGGTACTTTGAAAGAGTTCGATAAGCCTTTCCAGTTATTTTCGGAAGCAAAGTGTGAGAATTTTTAGAAAATGTTTTACCACGGAAAGAAACGAGAAATAACAGATGTTACAGTAAGTGAGAAGAGCTTCGACAATGCAATACGATTAATCATATTGTGGAGCAAAAAAACTCATAATTCTTCGAAACTCGATTTAATTAAGCTGTCATTCTAAGGTCAAATAAGGATCCGGATACGACAGGTTGTTTTCGTTTTGAAGCTTCTTTTGACAATAGGTTTTATCACTTTAATCATTCCACAGTACACAATAGAGTGTACCACCAGGTGTGTTTAACACAACTGGATTTGTTGACAAGTTAATACATTTGGCTACCATAATTCAATGTTCAATATACTGGTAACAATACATGTTGTATGCGTCAGATGTGTAATAACTGTTCAAAACTGTAATAAATAAAGGTTGTGTATGTGATAGATGACGGTGACGACACACCATGTAATCTATGATTCATGCCATGTTTGACACCTCAGTTTAGACCGTTTCATAGATGTCAGTACCGTAGCCTGTGGGGGGGGGGGGCAAGAGGGGGGGGGCAGCTGTCCCCCTGAGATTTTGGGAAAAAGACAGAAAAAAGCTACTTTTTGAGTACATAGCGATGCTATTAAAATCGTTATTTACGTGACGATTCCTAGCATGCGCGATTTCAATGGATAATTCACGAAAGTGACTGTACACTAACTCATGGCTAATATGTATCTTATATCGCTATTGTACGCTGGCTTAACTTTGAATTAAAATGTGTCCAGTTAAAAATTGTAATATTTTGCAGCAAATTTTTTTTTTTTTTTGCGCAGGACAGAACAAAAGAAGTGCGCACACGCACTGTGCATTTTGTGCGAGTAACAGTAGTCTTGAAAGTCTCCTTCATTTGAAGATAGCAAGTCGCAATTATAATGTCAGGGAGTGAAACTCAAAAAAAAAAGACGGAAAAAGTCGTTCAACGTGAGGTTGCCTGCTATGCTGCATGCAATGACTCGTGACTCTGAAGATGCGCTCGATCTCATTTACATTTTGCTCCTTGTATTAAAACATTTCATACTGATAAAACGGCAGATCTCTTTTTGGAATATTTGGTGGCCCTGAAAAAGTATTAAACTAGGTACGCAGTTTAAGATCCACTATTTGAAGATCTTTCTTTCAATAATTGTATTCGACGTTGTCTTTGGTTAAAACGTTGTTTGATATAATTATCTCATTGCACACTGACACTAGCGTTATTCCGCAATCCATTTTGAAGCGACAATTTGCTATGGAAAGAATGGTCCTGAATTTGTAAACAGAGCTGTACTTTCGACATCAAAATCCAAACTTCAATTTCCATTATAATGATAATGTCAAGGAGAATTCACTGAGTTCACCTTGGGTTCCTACATAAACGAGGCCATAACAATTTTGGAAGTTTGGTAAAGAAAATGATTATTTTGTTGTGTTACTTATTTGAGAAAGCACCATCATTTTTACCTCCCGTAAGGGTACGGGAGGTATTAAAAGGGGAATGTGTGTCTGTGTGTCTGTGTGTCTGTGTGTCTGTGTGTGTGTCTGTGTGTGTGTGTGTGTATGTGTGTGTGCCTGTCTGTCTGTCTGTCTGTCTGTCTGTCTATGTCATCATTTTCTAAAAATCTGCTGGCTCAATTGTAATGAAATTTGGGATATATAATTTTTAGGGTAATAGCTAGACCTGATTAGGTTTTGAGCAAGCCAGATCTGTTAATGTTTAATTAGAGAAATTTGCATATTAATGAAATCAACTAATTACGCAATATCTTAAGACTGCATACTTTAATTTCAATATAATTTAGTATATTCGTTAGACATAACAACATACACTTGTCCTATAAAATTCATTGATGTATCTTACAGCGTTAATGAATAATTTGCATAATTAATTAGTTTTGGTAATTGGGATATATCTTAAGAATACATACTTCAAATTCAACATAATTTAGTACATACATTAACCATAAGAAAACACATATGTCCTATCAAGTTTGTTGATGCACCCGTACAGTGTTAATGAATAATTTACATAATTAATGATTTTCGGTAATTAGGCTATATCTTAAGAATACATACTTCAATTCCAATATAATTCAGTACACACGTTAACCATAACAATCACATATGTCCTGTAAAGCTTGTTGGTGTACCTTTCAGTGTTAATGAATAATTTGCATAATTAACGATTCTTGTCAAAAAAACAACGCCTGTTACCATATTTTTTTTTAGTTTAATGAGTTATTTGCATAATTAGTGATTCCCTTACGGGAGGCATTCAGTTTAAATCTGGTTTTTACTTTGAATGTGAAATCTTTTCGGCAACTACTTTGAAAGATACGACATTAGGCCAGAAAAAATGAAAAAGCTGTTCAACCTACCCATATATGTTTTTCTGGTGATGGGCAATATATCCTCATACGGGCTTCGCACTTTTTTCAAAATTAAGGATATTTCTTTATATTTTCTGAATAGTACATGTAACAGTACATTTGAGTCTATTCCAAATTATATAATATCTTATACAGTGGTTTACTTGGCTCTGATATTGCATACAAGCATGAATTGAGATTAAATATTCAATGTGCACTAAAAAGAATTGAACAAAAGTTTACGACCATTGGGCCATCAAAAGTCTGAAAGTCTTGAAATGTTTTGCTCTTTATTCGGTATTTTTTTGAACGAAATTAAACTTCAGGAGAAGTCATTTACCATGTGCACATCCGCATAATATTTTTAAGCTTTGCCACAACAAAATACACTTCCAGATAATATGTAATGCATAGCATAATTGTTTCAATTCTGGTATTTTATTATGTCTATGGTTTGATATTTTATGCCTTTAAATGGCCTCCTACACTGTCTTATTTTCATTTTTTTTCACCTTTGGAGTGGTCTCCTTCCAATGCATCATTGTACCATATGATTTTATATCTCCACTGTAGTGTAGGTGACAGAAGCCTGAGAAGGGGTGGCTAAAATAATGCTCGAGTTTCAATTGGCGGGGCTTAACATTTTTTTAGAAGAGGGTGCGAGGAACTACACCATTTGTTTAACCGTAAATTGTGTACATTTCCTAACTGTAGCTATGCAGACGAATTGCATGAGATAGTATCAAGATGACTGAATAAGTTCTATCTAAACTCGACCTGAAATATTTTGGTGTCATTACATATGGTTTGTTTTATCCTTGTCAAGCATTGTGTAAAAATTAAATCGACCCACTTACCCAATGTGATGGGTTAGGTTACCCGTTGACAAGCATTTTTTATTTTTTTCTGACCTTACATATGATATTTAATTGCGTATGCTAAAATATATATTATGTAAATTACATGCAAATTTATGTAAACTAGTACTTCTAAATTTTAAATGCATGATTCACCAAGACAAAGGTTTTAAGACGTGTTTCTGACTTTAGTTTACTATTTTAATTTGTAATT
This sequence comes from Glandiceps talaboti, assembly GCF_964340395.1. Taxonomy (NCBI): domain Eukaryota; kingdom Metazoa; phylum Hemichordata; class Enteropneusta; family Spengelidae; genus Glandiceps; species Glandiceps talaboti. The sequence continues at coordinate 3,117,930 of NC_135549.1, read as the reverse complement.
ATTGTAATGTTTGTTAATGATACATCAGACACTGTTATCGAATTTAGAGTGACACTACATATGCCATGTTGACGTTGTGTTGTCTATAGTAGGTGAGACGGGAAGATGTATTCCAACAAGATGCTTGCTATAATATTGGTATCAGCTTTGGCTACCGTAAGAGCCGCCGATGTAAGTATATTTTTTGAATAATTTGACGTAATTACCTCTACCTGTACAGTGGCATACCGATGGTATTATCAAATCTTTCAGATCAACAGGACTTGTAGTAAATGATAAATTGCATACGAGACAATATATGTGGTATACTAGTAAATTCATGACAGTATAACATTTAAAGTATAAGTTGTGTTCAAATGAAAAGTTGTATTACACTTCTGACAAGTTATGGATATCCTCTCTTGAAAAAACAACACCCCCCAAAAAAACAAAACACAAAAACCCCAAACAAACCAAAAAAAACACACAAAAAATCCAAAAATACATTGATTTGCACAAGTAAATATCGATGTCTGGGGGTGTTGAAATGACTGTTTGTGTTCCTTACACAACTTATTGCAATTAATTTCTATTGAAATCGTAACAGTTTCGAGGATAAATAAATGTGTGTGTGTGTGTGTGTGTGCGTGCGTGCGTGCGTGCGTGCGTGCGTGCGTGCGTGCCGAACCATATATTCTATGACATTTTCAATAGTATGTCTTCCTTATGAAGTTCGCAATATATTTCTATAAATATCTTGTTTTGCCTTTTATATTTAATTTTCATCGGATAATTCACAGCCTGGTAAGTTTTGATGTTTTATTCCATATTTATATATTTATAATTGAATCATAATAATTTATTATCAACAATAATTCCATCATCGTAAACCACTAGGCTCTACGGCAGACCTTAACAGACACCCCGTGTAGATTCAGTGCATCAGCGGAAAAATGTATCTTGCTTGCGTGAATGCAGAATGTCTTCATAATCATATGTGTTTTGCACTCTCAAAATAGCTAACAAAACTAGGGTACCAGAAATATCATGTTATGAATTTGTTAAGAATCGTTGGAAACCGAAATTAAAACAAAATTTGATTTTGTGTACTTTACATTTACCTTTAACCATCATATATCGATGGTCTGAGCTTGTACAACACACCACAACAGTTAACTATAAAGACTATAATTACAACAAGCAAAGATTAAAAAAAAATAAAAATAAATAAAAAGTCAGAAGTATCGATTTCGTTGCCCACATCATTTGTATACTGGTGAGATTTTCAAGCACATCGAAACATATCAAACCCCACCTGTAAATTATATCATACAAGGCTTATAAACTAGTATACGTTTGTTTGTTTGTTTGTGCCTGTCAGTCGTCACTTTTCAAGTACAAGATGACTTCAGCTGCGACTGCATTAGGTATGATGTGTACTGTGCCAATAGTCCTGAACGACCATATCAGAAGAAGGCTGAAGAATTGTGTGAGAGCCAAGGTGGAATTCTTGCCATTCTGAGAACACAACGAATTGATGACCTGGTTCGCAATGCAATTTTGCAGGGTGGTTTTAAGATGACTGATTGTGTACCGATGTATGGTTTCTTTATTGGATTGACTGATGATGCTGCGGAAGGCAACTATGTGTGGAATGATGGTGTTTCAACTTGCCCCATTGACTATAGCAACTGGCATAGCGGGGAACCGAATAATAACCCAAAACAAGATGTCAACGGCCAAGATTGTGTGCAAATGTGGTGAGATAATGAACACCATACATTTTATGGGATAGAAGTAGATATGATTACGATCAATGCTCCTCTTATTTACTTGTAAAAGCAGTTGTCGAAGAGTTGAATAGATCACCCATAGCTTAATGGGGTTGGGCAGGAGAAAATAATACATGGTCAATCATTTTTTGCAGCCCCCCCCCCCCCAGTGGACTAAACATATCAACCCCCCCCCCCCAAATAATGAACCAAGAATTTTCGTAGACCCCACAGATTGTATATACCCCACCCTGGTGATGTACAAATGTACACTGATGCATTACGTTAATAATCGATTTCAGAGTCCATATTAAAGTGATATATTTACAAATAGAAGTGGGTTTTGCTATAAGCTCTAACCTAAACTCGGATACTCAACCAGCAAGGCTTTTCCCCTTCAATCTTGATGGATGGGGGTAGGGGGGGGTAGGGGGGAAACAGAGTCACCTTGATGGGTGCAGATGAGTAGGATGGAAACTGTTTTGAAAATAAATACATGTAGGAGGCCATTTACATTGGAAAGACATGGAATACTTGGATATGGTCTTCAATACATGCATGAACTAAAAACAATTTTACTCCTCACCACATATTATCTTGCTTTTATCATGATTTTAACTACATGTAATGTATAATACTTGCATTAAGACAGACACAAAATTCGCACCCCTAAATTTTGTTGAACCCCTCCCCCTCTATTTTCTCCTCCGATCACCCTCTTTTACTTGCCGTAGATTATACTCGTCACCACAAAGTCCCTTCACGGTAGGATAATTTTTACCTTCCGTAAGGAAGGTTATATATTATGGGGTGAAAAGTCTGTGTGTGTGTGTGTGAGTGTGTGTGTGTGTGTGTGTGTGTGTGTGTGTCACCATTTTCTAAAAAACGGCTGGCTCAAGTCAAACGAAATTTGGTACACGTGTTCCATAGGATAGTGGCAAGAACTGCTTAAGTTTCGGTAAACATCCCATGAATATTAATGAGCAATTTACGTAATTAATGGTTTTTGGTAATTAGGCTACATTTCAAGAATGCATGCTTCAAATTCAATATAATTTGATACATACATTTGCGATACCAAAACACACCTGTCCTGAAAATATTATCAATGTAGCTTTTAGTTTTAATAAGTTATTGGCATATTTTGGTAGGCCACTAAAAAGGAAAAAAATTGTTTCTGGTCAGGAAATGTTGTCTTAAGTGGTGCGACAATGAGATTGTTTTTTTTTGTTCTTTTTATTTAGTTCTTTACAGCAAATGTGTATGTGGGGCAGATGTCATAGGCTTGTTCATGATTAGTTCTGCATAGCTGTTGTCTTCACTGGTGGCAATTAATGTAGGGAGAGTTACTTTTGCGGTTTCCCTTTCATCTGCAGACTGAATTGGCTGGACAAACATAAACAAAAAATTAAGTGATGGGTGCTGACCAGAAACAATTCTCTTTTTTTTTGGCTTTTAAAACTCTTTCTACAGTGAGTGCTATGCTACAACGTTTTATAAAGCTTCTCATTACATGTTGTGGTTGGCCAGGAGATCACTAACAGCAATGGGCAAATAGCAATCAATGAGAAAAAATAACTTATCGCATATGTTCGGTTGTATTCTAACAATTGTCTGTAGGAACGACAATCTCAAAACTTTGCCCTTACGGAAGGCATTCAGTTTAAATCTGGTGTTTATTATGATGGTTACTTTCACTGAGTAGTAGGTTCATGTTGTCATGGTCTCCTCGTATGCTGACCGAGGGGTCAGTCATCAAACTACTAATGCTATTACAAATGTAATACTTGGCATTTTATTTTTTAACCTTGTACTATTGTGTATATGTAAACAAGATTCAACTTTGAGTAATAGTTTCAAATTATTTGTTTTCTTGTTAATCTGTAGGTTCAGAGCCAACAAGAATGCTAACGGCGAGTGGGACGATGAGTACTGTGACTATCGACCAAAGGGAGTGGTTTGCCAAACTCGAGGTACATATACTGTATTTACATGTACATGTAATATGTGAATATGTTGCATAAAGTAATATTCAGATTGCATCTATCTCTTATTTCTTTACCTGTCTCCTGTTTTCTGTGTCTGTCTGTCTGTCTGTCTGTCTGTCTGTCTGTCTGTCTGCCTGCCTGCCACCTCTTCCCCTTAGTAATATTATACTACCCGGTAGGTATAATGACAAATAATATATTCCACTTTTCTTTTTGTTATAGTGTCGTGCTAAACTAATCCATCAGATGTGTTACATTACGGGATGGATACTCCTCGATCAACACTTTCCTCAGTCTTCTTTACGCACACATTCTACATTCATTGAAGTTTAAATATACTACATATTTGTTTAATTTCAATGATATCTGAAATATGATAGTACTTCTTATGTTGTGAAAACTCAAAATAAAGTATTATGCATAGAATACGTATCAGACTTTAATCATTTTTGTATGAAAAGCCCACCTTCCATTTTTAGCAGCTTCAAGACTAAACTTTACATTTTTTAAAAAATCTCAACTTGCGACTACCTGGATCACCTTGTCCTCCGACTGGCTATCTTTAATAATGCCAACCTGAGTCAGAGACCAAAGAATAGTGGAATTTGATGCACGTCTGCATACACGATAAATGGTCCAGATTAATGAGGCCGTGCTTGTCAACATTTACATAAAACTTTAAGACATATTCAACTCTCATTTATTTATTTAGGAATGATTTGATTTATAAACAAATATATCAACGAGAAAAACTTTAGATTTGACACAACTGATTTTAATTTTAATCTCTCTAAAACTATTCTCTGACTCTTGTGTAAGACAAGTTCCATGAACGTTATTTGAAATCGCCCAAAATATTTGCTAAACAATTTCTACTGGAAATGTATGTTGTCTGAATGTAAAGTATCTGGATCTGTATTGCGAGAAGTCTGAACAATCTATGTACATCAATTTTAGACTTTTTAAAGAAAACTGAGATGCCATTCTCATGTCTAAGCAATGAATATTGCACCTTTCATTGTACCTAAAAGAAACCAGCAAATGAGAGAAAGATACACTATCAAGAAACAAATCAAAATCTGCTTTCATTAACTCTAGTGTAAATGAGTCCTTTTTGACAGTCAGTCTTGATTGGTTACGATTTGCTACATCTAATGCTACCATATCACTTGTGATCAGGACAGTATAGCCATATATATGTGGAGTACAAACACCCCCTTAACGCCTGATACAAAGACTACACAAAAACATGATAAGATCACCGGAGTTAGGGACCACTGCAACAAGATCAGACACAACGTGTCCTAGGATAACAAGACTGGTTGAAGTGTTAAGTAAAGGAAATACAACAGACAGAGGAGACCCAGGGATACCAACTAACACCAATTTATGGCAGTGGGTACTTTGAGGAGTTTTGGGCACACTTTCTGTCATATTAAATGACAGTATACAAAACAGCCTCTCAGTGCTGTTATATTTTCATGAAACTGCTCTAAGCTACCCATTCAAAATTACTAATTAACATGGGTTGTTGTTGGCTGAGTAGTAAGCTCATTTGCAGTCCACTGCAGTCTGGTTTGGAACCCACCAAGTGATGGCTGAATTTCCAGGTCTGTGTGTAAGAATGCTCTTGTTCAGTTTATTCTACTATCAATGTTGGTTTTCTCCTGGTAGACTGGTACTCAATGTTGGTTTTCTCCTGGTAGGCTGGTACTCATTTCTGTTTCCTCTAGTTTTAACACTAGGGCACCACACAATCATAACACAACCAGAATAACAAATTTCTGAAGTAACTTGGATGATGAAAAGCATCATAATGATTCTACAAAACTGCACACAATATTTGACAAACAATTTAACTTTTATTCTCCATATAATAAAGGCAAATACTACCTATATTTTCTCTATAAACACATCATTCAGATAAAAATTGTACAGCATAGTAATATGACAGAACCCAACGATGCATGAGTACAAGTCATTGGTGTATTTGAAAGTATGTTTGCAGTAACCTCTGGACATACTTTCATGAGTATAGTCAGTGAAAGTGTAGCAGAATACAGCACAAGCATGAGAGCAAATACCCACACTGGCATGAGAGCAAATACCACACTGGCATGAGGGCAAATACCCACACTGGCATGAGAGTAAATACCCACACTGGCATGAGAGCAAATACCCACACTGGCATGAGAGCAAATACCCACACTGGCATGAGAGCAAATACCCACACTGGCATGAGAGCAAATACCCACACTGGCATGAGAGCAAATACCACACTGGCATGAGAGTAAATACCCACACTGGCATGAGAGTAAATACCCACACTGGCATGAGGGAAAATACCCACACTGGCATGAGGGCAAATACCCACACTGGCATGAGGGCAAATACCACACTGGCATGAGAGCAAATACCCACACTGGCATGAGAGCAAATACCCACACTGGCATGAGGGCAAATACCCACACTGGCATGAGAGTAAATACCCACACAAGCATGAGAGCAAATACCCACACTGACAGTCACATGCCATGGGTTCATTATTTATCTGAAACAGCAAATTACAGTAATACGCACACAGTGTGATCACATGATTTTATGTACAAGAAAAGACTGAGCACTCATTTACATATCATTTGCATCCAGGTACACACTGCAGTACAAATACCACTAGTATGCATGTGCAAATAATCACTGCCATATATCTAACAATGTACATAATAACATATGGCTAAATTTGACATCGCAATACACATTTTAGAATATTTTGAGCCATAACATAAATAAAAATTTCAACTATAAACAATTTCATCCTACGCTCTATATATTGCACATGAACTAGTAAATGATGGCAAGAGACAAAATCTTGGTATATATACATATAAACTGTACAAAAACATTGTAAAAAAACACACTAGAAAAGTAACAGTTCACAAACATTTTTGAAAGGTGTTATTAGGTAACACATCACTCAAGGTAAACTAAGTTGTTTTTAATATTGTATGTAAAATGTAAATGATGAGCTTATATTTAAGAAAAGGATATTAGTAATAAACAGTTGTATTTTCTACTAAAACCACACCTCCCTTTGTGGTGATGATTTGATGATGTTCAGTATACCACTCCATCACCATCTCTTGAATTCACATATCTATTTGCACTCACATCCAAAACCAGGTTGTCATGGGTGTAAAATGATATTATGGAAGTTACAGCTTGAAGTTACAGACCTGAAGGGTCTGGAAATGGACACGGTTTAAGGCAAATAGAGTTAGTATGTCAAACCAGTTCTTCCTTTCAGACAGTAGGTACTGATCTAATAATTAGCATAATAAATAAGTAATATTAGTACTAGGTTTGCTGATATTATCCTGGTTACAATATTTTATACTAGACATCGATAATTATATTGAAATCAGATACAGCTGTATATGATTCTTTCAGCAATTCATTTCTTCACAAAACATTTAATATTGTTTTTGAAACTTAACCTAAGGGTGATATGCCATATTCTTGATACCACTAGCCAATGGCGTATCATACATGGTAAACTATACTTCAAGGAAAAGTCATTTTTAGAAATATCACATTTGTCCTTACTTACTATATGTAGAAGCATTTGCTGTCAAATCAAACTCTTTACAACTCATGTATACTACCACAGTCTTTTTCAAGTTCTTCTAAAATTCTTTTCAACTCAGCCACTCTAGAGAGAGCATTAAACTTCCTATCCTCAGCTACAGAGAGTTGTTTTTGTATATCTTCCAGCTGTTTCTGAAATGTTTCTTCATCTAGATCACTGTCTGTGTTACTTGCTAGTGGTGTATTTTCAGTGATGTGACCATCAGCTGTTAGAATTCCACTACTGGATCCCACATCACCTTGAACCTGAACAAAGGCAAACAACTTTTAATAAAAATCTATACTGAGGGGAATATAGCTGAATTTATACATTTTTAGGGGGTAATTTTTAATAAATCTATACTGAGGGGCATCTAGTTAAATTTATACATTTTTAGGGGGTAATTTTTAATAAATCTATACTGAGGGGAATATAGCTGAATTTATACATTTTTAGGGGGTAATTTTTAATAAATCTATACTGAGGGGCATCTAGTTAAATTTATACATTTTTAGGGGGTAATTTTTAATAAATCTATACTGAAGGGCATCTACCTAAATTTATACATTTTCAGGGGGTAATTTTTGCTGCATATCAAAAGGTATCGTACTAACTCCTACTTACTGAAAAAATACTTATTTTAACCATCACTTGCTATTGGCACAAAATAAACCCCAGTATCCATGCAGATATCAAACAAGTCCATATTTTGCTAAAATGTTGAGGAAACACTTATTATGCCATTCATCATGATATCACCATGGAGACAATGTCCTACAATACTGGTTGTTACTGAACATTTTGATTTCAAATACAAAACTTTAACTGATTAACTATAAATTAACAGTGAGCTCAACAATGAGTGACTTAAGTAGACTTTTATCTGACTGAATGAAGTTTCACCTAAACTGAGTGACTTAAGTAGACTTTTATCTGACTAAATGAAGTTTCACCTAAACTGAGTGACTTAAGTAGACTTTTATCTGACTGAATGAAGTTTCACCTAAACTGAGTGACTTAAGTAGACTTTTATCTGACTGAATGAAGTTTCACCTAAACTGAGTGACTTAAGTAGACTTTTATCTGACTAAATGAAGTTTCACCTAAACTGAGTGACTTAAGTAGACTTTTATCTGACTAAATGAAGTTTCACCTAAACTGAGTGACTTAAGTAGACTTTTATCTGACTAAATAAAGTTTCACCTAAACTGAGTGACTTAAGTAGACTTTTATCTGACTAAATAAAGTTTCACCTAAACTGAGTGACTTAAGTAGACTTTTATCTGACTAAATGAAGTTTCACCTAAACTGAGTGACTTAAGTAGACTTTTATCTGACTAAATAAAGTTTCACCTAAACTGAGTGACTTAAGTAGACTTTTATCTGACTAAATAAAGTTTCACCTAAACTGAGTGACTTAAGTAGACTTTTATCTGACTGAATGAAGTTTCACCTAAACTGAATGACTTAAGTAGACTTTTATCTGACTAAATGAAGTTTCACCTAAACTGAGTGACTTAAGTAGACTTTTATCTGACTAAATGAAGTTTCACCTAAATATGAGACTGACTGAATAACCTACATGTACTATATTGAATGTTGTATAATAGAAACCATAAAATGGAAAACTGTTGGCCCTATATGCATGGGTTACAGTCTTCTCCACATATTTGGAAAAATAGAGGGGCATCCTCATTATCATAATATTCCATGGTATTATCATATTTTTAGATTTAAGAACGAAAACATTTTTTTAACATCAAGAAGGCCTAAAATAAATTCTTATTTTCTGCCATGGTTTGGAAAGATTAAAAAATTCAAAAGCAAGCAAAAAAAGCCGCAAAAATATAAACTTATTTCAGTTGAAATATAACTTGAATTATTAAATTCAAAATAGCTAATTTTAATATTATGAGACTAGGTATGAATGAAAACGTATGACTACAGTTACTGTTACAGTATTAAACAAAGGATTTACAAGTCTTGAATTCTGATGTATGTAATAAATAGGTAGTCATTACTCACCCTTGAAAAGTTTGCATTCCCAACAGATACTTTGGCCCTGTAACCATCTTTAAGGTCAAAGGTCGATTCCCTCCTGTTCTTTTCAGGTTTGAACAGTATGATGAATAGTTTAGGAATAAACAGTGAAGACAGTGCTATGGTGGAATTCAATATCAATGCTAAGGAACACACTATGATTCTCATTTTGTTACCAGACTTGAAGTATGCAGGAAAGAAAGACAACCACACCAGTCCAGTGGTAAGGATAGAGAAGAATATGGCCTTGGAGTCGTTGAACTGACCGGGTAGTTTACGAATACGAAATGCCAAGTATGAACAGTACAGGGCTAGGATCAAAACATACACTACAAATAGAAAACACAGATGAAAGATATTATCACAAATGTGATAAGTTTCAGTAGTTTTATCATAACTGTGTAATAGGGAACTTGCAAACCCACCATGTTGAATGTTGCATCATGGGAAATGTGATAATAAATACTGACCAATTAGTATTATAAACAATATTGTGATATTGTTTGTAAACAAATGATCAATTCATAGTCACCCTGACCATTGTGGGAGGTTTATTTTATCAGTAGCTGAAGATTATGAATCATGATAACCACAGATAATCCCATAGTCCTTTGCATCTGAGCATGCTCAGTCTGGATTGCAAGTTCCCTATTCTGCTGAGCAAATGTGTACATATGTTTATTTATGAGATAAACTGCAATCCACTGATATAGGCAAGCACAGATATGTAGTTGTTTTCATTAATTAAAAACAATGATTGAGAAACTATTAAAAACATCAAACAATTAATATCACCATGATACGGGAACTAATATAAATAGTGGACTGACAATGACAGTGGTTTCCATTTTCAACTTATTCAGTTAGGAAAACTTAGACCTGTCCAGCTGATGCAGCCACTGACGTCACTTATAATATTTTTTGTTATAGAATATAAAGTACAATCATTTTGCCATGTTAGGTCATTCACAGAGGGTGACCACAAGAAAGACAAAAAAAAGAGAGTTTGGTATATTTTATCTACTTACTATCCTTTATGTTTCACAGTGTTCCTACATTTCTCATGGCCATAGGACCAGTGTAAGTACAAAATCTATTCTCATTGACTTACCAACAGTTGCCATGTGACCATCATAAGTATCATAGTTACATTTTAGCTGTGTGTTTATCTCATTGACTTACCAATGGTTACCATGGGACTAGTACCATGGTTACATTCTAGCTATGTTTATCTCATTGACTTACCAACAGTTGCCATGGGACCAGCGTAAGTCCCATAGTTACATTCTAGCACTGTAAACATAGGGTTGGAGTAGTTTGGATGAAGATAACCTGGTTCTATCCATACCCATAGTACTTGGATGATAATCTGTACTCCAACTATGCTGGCAATTATCAACATTTGGTACTGCAATATTACAAGAAATTATACTTTTTAGTTCAAGTGTTGTGATACACAATTATACATTTATATAACACATTATTTATCACAATTTCTGATTTCTATATATATATATATTATTAAACTCAATTTCCATGTCAATTAACACAATTCAAAAGTGTTCATATTAAATATTCAACTGTTTTATTATTCTGGCAAGATTATTTTTGACAAGTTATGACAGAAAATAAAACAAACTATTGTGATATATTGACATCATTACAGTCAAGACTTTTGGTTTCACTTGAAGACTTAAAATGTGTTATAATGCTAATTGTATTGTACTTACTGAACCATACATTAAATCATCACATCACTACTAAATGGTAAATCTAAAGTATCACATTTAGGTTATACTGAATCAGTGATTCAAAGATGGGGTGTGTCATTGACATCAAGATCATAGAGGAACTACACAATGAAACATTAAAAGTTATGACAAAATAAAACAAACTATTGTAATATATTGACATCATTACAGTCAAGAATTTTGGTTTCACTTGAAGACTTAAAATGTGTTATAATGCTAATTGTATTGTACTTACTGAACCATACATTAAATCATCACATCACTACTAAATGGTAGATCTAAAGTATCACATTTAGGTTATACTGAATCAGTGATTCAAAGATGGGGTGTGTCATTGACATCAAGATCATAGAGGAACTACACAATGAAACATTAAAAGATTCACTCCATGGCATAATTCAAGATGAATACCATTACACTACATGTAGAATTGTTTTATGTTTATTTAGATTCAAGTTGGACTGAGCATACTTAATCTATACATACCTTTATACTGAGGTATGATGGTGAACCTGCTGACAACCTGCGATTGAAAATCCTTGATATCCTGTTGGTTTTTGTTATCAAAGTTCCCACAAAGGCTGCAAAACTAATGCCTACACTGTTAACTACAGCATTACACACAAAGTCACTTGGCTTCTGCAAAATCAGGCAAACATTTGCATAACAAAGTGCAATACAAGCCAATAAGCAGTAACTCAGCTCAACACTGGTTGCTTTGACGATAGGAGTCTCGTTATGTTTGACAAAGATGAAGAATACTATAGCTGTTGCTAGGAGACAAAGACCTGCAGTGATGTTGAATGCTATGGCAACAGGGTCATCTAAATAAACAAAGTCTACAGGTAAAGTGATGCATTCAGTTTGATTGATGTTGGTTCTCTGTCCATTCTCACAAACTGTACAGGTTGCAGAATTCACCATGTTGCTAATACTGTTTTCTGAATGAAGAGAAAAGACAAAAACTAGAATTCATTGCCAAAATTTCAACAAAGAAGTTTCATTACACAAAACTAAGAACTGAATTCACAAAATCTTTACTACTCAGATGTTCAGCTCATTTATAATATTGACGATATTGAGGGGAAACACTGTTGTGCCAAGTTTACTATCTTGATCTCCTTCGTTTTTTTTCCGTTTTTTTTCCAAATTGCTGTAGACTGAAAACATTGTTTGTGCTTTCCTTTATCACACAACTTTAAAACTTGAAAATTGAAAATAAATTAGAGCAGAATGTTTCCTTGGCAACAAAACTTGTCACATTGGCATTTGTTTAATTTATTTTTACAATGAAAATCACGAAACCTGAAACAAAACGTGATCTGGCTCGACAAAAATCTTACCAATGTTGCTACCGTTTATCCTCTAGACAAATATCTCTAAGAACTCTTATATTTTAGTATTCATACGTATAATTACACTTTCAAAAAAACTAATTTACTCTTTGATGATGATGTCAGTTTGAGATGCCCTCCATTTGTATTAGACCATAACTAATAATATTGGTGTAAAAAAACATCACATTAAAGATTACAAACCCTGGCATTCTTCACATTTCCAGCAACATGAGGGATTTTCAGTGACTTTGAAATATCCAGGAACACAGTCTGGGGAACATCTGGATGCAGGTGATTGGTTGCCTGATGACCAATGAATATCACGGTTTACATTGAGTCCATATGTTGTTGACCAATCACCAACTTTGTTAAAAAATACATGACTGCTTACAGAATCATGCTGCAATTAAAAGAATTTCAAGTCAGATCAAGAGATTGGACTCTGTTAGCAAAATAATTCATCTAAAAGATACAAAAGGATGTTTTCACAACAAAATATAAGTTAATTTAGGGAAGGATAACTCAAAGTGCAATAACTTCTTCTTTAATTTGTTGAATGTTTTCAGAAAACATCTTCCATGATCATATCACCATGATCTATCACAGAGTATCCCTACAAAACAATTCTGACATAAATATATTCTCTAGACTATAAATTTGAATAATACTTACATAAAACTGTTTCCAGTGTGATGACTTTTTCAAATAAAGAAGAGTTTTTTTTGATACTATTAATTTGTTTGTGTCTGATTTTGACTGACCTAAATCATTCATTTGACAATGGACTGACCAACTGAAACCAAAAACACGATCGATACATTGATATTTGTGAACTTTATGTCATACCATTACCTGTAGGTTTAAGATTTCATATTTAGCCACCGGTTCACCATCCTTATCAAAGTAGAATTCTTCATGGCCGGCAAATGTTACGTTTCTAATGGAGTGCAGGTACATCTCCATATCCATGTTATCAATCTTTGTCAGGTTACAGTGGTCTAAAATGAACCAATCAAATCAATATGGTATGACCTTTGACCTTCAAATTACATCTATCCTGCCGTACCAAGAATAATTCAGAGATGTTTAAAAATTGAGAATTTGCTCACTTCAGAATTTGACCACATGACGTAATCATTTGTACATTTGGAAATATTCATATTTTTTTTAGCAGTTTGAGTGATTGGTCAGATAAAACAAGACCATTTGCACAAGAGATCAAATCACCAAAGTTTGCAAAATCTTTTGGCAACTAACCATATTTTACTTTGCAGTTTGCCAGAATTCTCAGTTCAGTTGCAAACTCCAGCAAACTAAACCTACATGTAACTTTAGATTTATAAATATTTTGAAAGATTGTTGCAGAAATTGCTGACTCATCAGTAAGTGATAGCCTTATGGTGTTGATGGGAAATGAAATCAATACTTAAATTTAGCTGGTGGTATCATATATAGCTGTTTGATTGGCTTAATGATATAGAAATAGAATATCTTAATTGTCTGCCATATTTCTTTAAACAGATGCAGTGTCTGATATATGTTTCTAAATAGACATGTAATTGTATTATGATGAACACAGGTAGTTTTGATATTAATACAGAAGACAGCTCTATGTAGGTTTCTATTCCTATGGTTATATTAAAACTTGCATATACTACTATGGAAATCATGCTATAGGCAAACTATGCCATAAATTAAACCTATTGCAGTGAAAGATCATACATGCGAGTGATCAAGGTATCTTGGTGGTGTCTATATAATCCCCCTGCAATTAAGATAGTGTCAACACAGAATGGGGTGTGACCACTTGAGGAAAATATGCTATCAGGGATGCCACCCTACTGTCACGTGAAAAGAATTACATTGATGTCCATTGAGTGTTTATCAATATGCTGCAAGTTGCAACAACAGTTTTAGTTTGAGTCTTACAAATTGTGATGTCCATGCAAACTTCGGTTTTACCACTAGAGGGCGCTGTCTAGTTACAAGACCATTTGGATTCCTGACAGTGTGCTTCCTTACCATTGGTGCATTCCAAGTAGTCATGGAGACCATATGCTAAGGTATAGACAGCATCAATCATAAAGGCACTTCTCTGGCCATCACTTTGCTCTTGATAGACATCAGCATAAGTTTCATCCCCTTGACAACGTTTCATATTTGGTACATCAGTGTCAAAAGTACAGTTGTTCAAATTGCCCAGAGTATCTTTAAACCATGGATTTTTTGTATTGTTGTTGGCTTTTAAATTATAGAGGTGCCTGTGGAGAAAATGATAGGGTAATATGCTTCATGTTATCAAATTAGCTATATCCTTGGCCCTCATAGTACCCTATACATCTTATTAATTAATTAAAACCCTTAAGATGCTTTAGACTCCCTAGGCCATAGACTTTTTATGCAAAAGATTCCCCTAGGCCAAGGACTTTTCATGCAAAAGACTCCCTAGGCCAAGGACTTTGTCCACTACAGAGTAGGATCTTACCTACTCTACAATTATTAACTTTTATCTTGAAAGGAATAATAAAACATACAACCAATCCTATTTTTTTCCATATCCACCCATTATATATAATATGTTATCAAATGAATATTTCACCCAGATATGAGGTAAAGAGGTGAAAATTGGCCTTATGCAAATGAGTAAACTTGTCTGCATATATGCATACATGGCATTGTAATGATGAATAGTATAATGGCTTAATAGTATGCATAATAGAGATAAAATAACATTTCCATTTTACTGGAGCATAGCCGTATCTCTTTCAAACGTCTGTGACTGGAGCAACAAGAAGAACAACACTAGATGGCACTCTGCTTAGGATGGTACTTTGATATTGACTAGCTATATGTAGAAAGACTGGCAGGAAATGAATTCAGCATAATATGCAGAGTGAGCACTTGCTATGATGAAATGTATCATTTGTGTCAATTATAAATTCAAAGAAAACATTAAATGCGAACATAATCATGGTTGGACAAAAATCAACAAAACCAATGTGGACACTGACTTTTAATCTTACAATAAGAATTGAAAATAGTAACAACAATTATTTCTGATCTATAATTTATTCCTTTTTCTCTGAATGTCTTCCTATGAGCTGAATGTTGTGTTTATTTCTAGAGAGAGACAGGTACTTGTTGTACATACAATACAAACTTTATACAATTGGTAAACCAAGTTACTACAATTTCCTCTTCTAACCCATTGTTATTTTCTCACCTGACTGAAAGAAAACTGAAAAATTCAGTGAACCCTACTGCTGTCAGTTCAATCTACATGTGTTCCTTCTTAAATTCAAGTCATGCACTTACTTTGTAAAATTCTTATCAATGCCACCCTTAGGAGCAATTCCTAGCATTCCCTCCAAGATCACTTCTCTACCCCCTGTATTTACAGTCTGCATGGAATCTCCCCATGAATCACTTGCAATCCATGTCCGCCCTCTTAAATCTTGCTTCACAGCTTCATCTAGTATGCGCGAAATGTCGTGCTTCAGGCAGAATGTAAATATCACCTGAAATAAGACCAACAATAAACACTCTTCATTTCAAACAAGTAGTAACTGTTGACAATAAATCATAATGAGTTCATCGTATACTACACTTAATGGAACCAAGGTGTAATTCTGTGCGATACCTTTTATTGTACAGATCTATTTTGACTCTTTCTGCTGCTGTAACTTTTGTAATATTGATCCCAATGTTCTCAGCAAATTATCTCACGTTAGAAGAAATAAAATCTGGCAAAACAAGTAAATTTGTTTTCAGTGAAAATTAAAGCTTTGTATCACATCTCATACGTTATTTGAAATTAATATAGTGAGAGTACAGTGTGATGTTCCCAGTAGAAAGCATACAATTCTCTCAACTAGATAATTCAATTTGTTACATTCATTCACTTAATTGGTTGAGATGATGAAGAACACTCTTGTAATCAAAACAGTGTCACTTTTCTCTCCCTTGAATCACCAAAACTAGAAATGAGTAGACTCTCCTGATAATCCACTTTCTTTGATTGTATTGCTAACTCTATCATCCTTTCACTCTGAAACATTTGAACTGTAGTCTCCAATGAATTCTGCAGTGGTTTCAAACTATATGTAGTTTGTATTTTAAATACCAAAGTGATCAATGGATGGATTTTATACTGTGTTTCCTGACTCAATGTTTCACTCTTTGCAGTGATTTCTTGACAGTTTGGATATGTCATATCAAATTATTGAAATATCAAGTATTATTTTCACAATATTGACTTAAAATTGAAACTTTTCCGTTGGTGATATTTTTTTAAAAATCATCAATACAACAACATTACCTTAGGAGTGTTTGGTTTAAAAAAAAAATATTGTATTTTTATTTGTTGTGTATTTCAATAGCCAACATGTTAGCACCTCATCTTTGTATACAGTGTGCTGACATAAATAAGTCCATCTTTAATTGCTAAAACTGTATATATCATCCCAAAGGACACACCTGATAATTTATTGTACTACGCAGGTGGCTTCTTTTAATTCTGTTTTAAAGCAGTTTGGATGAAATTAACAGGATGTGATAAAGACACAAAAATAATAAATCAACTGGACTCTCAATCAAAATTTCACTTCTTTATCATAAATCATAAAAAAACCTCTCTGGTTGAGTTGAATGAAAACAGTCAGAAATAACCATCCATCATACAGATAATACAATATTAATGATGTACAGTAGTGGATTTCATAATCACTGAAATTCTAGATCTAGCTTGTCAATAATTTATATGTCTATTCAAGATATTGCTTATCAGTGTGTTGGCTGTGCAAATTTGATGTGTCACTGAAACATAACCATTTCTTGATCTTCCCCTATACTTTATGATGTGGTGACTCTACCCAGTTTGTATTATTCTGATCCACAACAGAGATTGTTGTCTTTCATTAGAGAATACACATGTCAGCTGCTTCATGTAGTCTGTTTACAATGAGGATGGTAATAGTATTTAGTAATATCAACTGATTCCCAAGTCTTTCCTGGTTGTATTCATATTATGTCATTCTCATAAAAGCCTAATCATTGACTCTAAGGGTTTTTTAAGATCAAGATTCTGATGTTATGAGGACCAGACATAGAACTTGGTATGTCAATATACCGGTACAACCACTGCATGAAAAGTAGCCTTACCAGTTTTGTATACATGACCGTCACACAACAGAAATGCGGTATTTCCGGATTTTCGGCAATTTCGTTGTGTGACTGTCAAGTATACGCAACCGGAAACACCATCCTTTCATGCAGTACACCTTCATCTGTACTGTACTATTTACTTTGGAAATTCTCACCTCAGCTTTATTCATTTCTTTCATGCCTTTCACAATGTCAACAACTTCCTTCTCTGTAGTGTGTCTTGACAGCTCATAGACAGAGGAAATACAGACATTGAGATGTTTCAATTCTGTTTTCAATGCTTCCATTCCTGGTATTCCATAGTCATCTTCAGTATGTACAATTATCACATAGTTCCAATCATAATGGGTTGTCAAGGCAGCCATTACTTTGGCCTGGTTGATGTCTGACGCCAGAGTACGAAGAAAAAACGGAAAACGCATTTTGTCGCTGAGAAGGGGACTGGAAGCAGAATAACTTACTTGAGGTATTTGGAACAGACCTGGTGAATTGAATAAGAACATGATATATTGACATAACAGTCTGATTCGGGATGTTTTGCCATCATTGACAATATAGGCATATATCATGCAAACTCATATTATATGCTAAATTCATACAATGATAAAGAGTACAAGATGTCTAGAAAGTTCATTTATTAACATCACATATTCCATTGTTTTTAATTCAGAAATGGCTGAAAAGTAGTGGGCCAATTCAGTACTGAATGAAATCAACTCAGAATTATTTTCTATATAATGTCGGTTTTTACATATATAATATCTTTAATTTTGTTGATCATTAATGTTTTTTTAGTAATGAACTCTGTGCTGAAGTCAATCTTATAAATTATTGCAAAACTGTAAAAATACTGTATGAGGATGTCAAATTATGTTCTGAATGGAAGTAACTTTGTAAATATTCCAAATGCAACAAGACTGAGTATTTAGGTTTTCCCCCCTTCATTTGCAATTAAATTTCACCCTGTGATAAACAAATATAGGGACATACAGACAGCTGACATAATTCATATCATTGTACACAAATGTTGAGTCTTGTAGGATTGCTGTCATGAATCAATATTCTCCTGACTCACTATGATAGAAGCATCTGGTGAATGACAAAAACTAAAATTTTGGTATTTTGGAAAGCAGACCATAATTCAAGGAAAGTGGCTGGCTGAAATCAAAATTACCTTCTAAAATTATCGATGCTCAGACACACAATGTTTATTTCATAGTTATATGCCACAATTAAACCTACATGTCATAGAATTCTGTTATATAGTACCAATAGCTGAACCAGGAAAACATATTTCAAGCAGATTGATGTACCAGCAACAATAAGCCATTTGTTTGTCTGTGTGTAAAAAAAACTGACAGAATTTCTTTGCCTTCATCTAATTAATGAATTGGCAGGATTGAGTAACACTACTCCCAGCATTCACCCTTACCTAAGAGATCTGCCACAGCTATTGATGTAGTACTTGACCCAGTACCTACCACACCTACGGTTGGTGGACCAACATCATCACAATCACTACATGTACAGCTTTCTCTTCCATCTGCGTTAACAAAAGACAATGCATGCTGTAAAGAAATAAAATTCACTGTTATTTTCTGTAAATCAGGAATTTTAAATATGCAAAACACTAAAAATAAAATCATATAACATTGACTAGAGGCAGTACAATGTGTCATTGATATAAACGGCAGCTCTTTTAAGTTTAAATGTATTTCTTTGTATTTCATGACTAAACCAATCTTTGTAAGTATGGAATCTAACCAAAAATGTTAAAATGATGCCCTCTATGGTCAGATCAGGAAACATCACAGTACAATGATGACGTCACTAGTGCATGGTTGTTTCAGTCCAAAACTGTGAAAGCATGGCCAACATGTACACACACTTTAAAATCTCTTTTGTCAACTGACTATATAATATATAGTGAGAAACATAAATATGGTAACCCTGATAACAGTTCAGATCTGCTGTCATAAAACTATTTGATAGAATTTGTGAAGCATTTCCACTTTTTATTTGTGATTTTTGAGTAGGCTTTCAAACTTAAACATCATGAGAAACCATTTTTATTAATAGCTTTGTTTTGCTTTTGTTTATCATTGGAAAAAAAAACTCTGATGCTAACCTGGATCACTGTAACAATTAGAAAGGGTTTGCAAATATAGACACAACACCCAATTTGTTTTTGTGCAACACATTTCAATTTTTGTCAAGTAAGATTATTAAGAGCCATCCTCTGAACTTTGTCTATGAATAGAAAGGAAGACGAGATGATCTGATGTCATTGTTGGATGATCACAACATAACTATAATCCATCTATTTACATTCAAATCCCCCAATATAGGGTGTCTAGACCCAACTACCATGATGTATCTAAACCA
Source organism: Glandiceps talaboti (assembly GCF_964340395.1). Classification (NCBI taxonomy): domain Eukaryota; kingdom Metazoa; phylum Hemichordata; class Enteropneusta; family Spengelidae; genus Glandiceps; species Glandiceps talaboti. The sequence goes on along the minus strand of NC_135549.1, from coordinate 3,097,890 downwards.
TTGGAGACTATTCAGGTAATACTGTGTGATTAGACAACATAACTTATGAAATTCTTCCATAAATAACATCATCTTGACCTCAGCAAACTAACTTGCATTAGTCAAAGAAATATATGGTTTTCATTTCATAATCTTCCTAATCGTATAATACAACATGCATGTATAAAATTGAAATTCAAGACAGCATCTAATACAACAGAGAACAGAGAAGACAAGTTAGGAACTATGACTAATGGTCTTCTGCTATTTTAAGACACATTAAGTTATATATTCTTGGACTGGTCTAGTTATTATTTGTCTCCTAATTACAGGGATCTCATAATAGTTGGCAACCTCAGCAGTGGTATTTTTTTTATTTTTTTTATTATTATTATTACTTTATTATCCCTCACGGGGAAATTTGTCTTGCAACAACACAGAAAAGCATACATATAATCTCACACATTAAAGTAGTACTAAGAACAACAAAAGTACGAAGACAATAAAAACTGTGTAAAAGACTACATAAAAACATTCACATTCCTTTACTTCTTATATTCTCTGGTTAAGTATTCTGATGGCAGAAGGTACGTAACTGAGCCGAGCACGACGTGTTCTCAAGGATAAAATTCGATACCTGCGACCCGAGGGAAGCATCTCAAAATACTGAACTAAGACATGGGAAGGGTCATTGGTAATTTTTGTGGCTTTAACAAGTGCTCGTTTTCCATATAATGATTTCATGCTTTTACATTCAGTTCCACATATTTTAGTACAGGTATTGACAACTGTCTGTAATTTGTTAACATTTGAAACAGTCAACCCTCCAAACCAGCTTAGAAACATGCACATCTGGTCATTATACTAAGGTTGAACATCTCAGCATCATATAAGAATTTAAATTACCTCATGTTCTCTTTCTGCAACTGAATTTGAAAAACGAAACTACTGCTACTGTGCATACATTGTTCTAATTACATAAAAAAAACAATATTTGCTAGGCAACTCTCTCTCCCCCCCCCCCCCCCCCCCCCCCCATGTTCTCATTGAATGTATACTACTACACGAATGTATAGGCATTAGCAAATTTTAATTTCCTGTTTAATTATTTCAGTATTACATGCAAATAAATCAACCTGCTGTCTCGGTCTGTGAAGTATGACACTACCTCAGCACTTCTATATTGCCATTAATATTTTGTGCAGTGGTTGGAAGATATTGTTTTGTAATTACTGTACAAACATTATTTACTACAGTGCATTGCATCAAGATTTCCTTTTATCACCAAATGATACAATATGTATGTGAGAAAATAACAGGACTATATTGTATATCACTAATTTACAAATTAAGGGTTAGTTTACTTAGTTGGTGTGATTAGGATAAAATGTTCTGATTAGGGCGGCAGAAAAAGAAATAAACGTGTTTCCAACAACACGGCTTCAGAAAAAAAGAGCACCAATGACGTTGTAGACAACTGTACAGTTTTTAATAATGTTTATCCACATGCTGATCTATGCTATATATAAGTGTTCATTTGCTGAATGATTATCCAGATGCCTATCCAGCCCTGTTGTTATCTTTGATATGTGCGATTATTTGGCTGTTGTTATGGGCATGGTCTTTTTGCTAGGCATATTTGCATACATTTTTTGAATGTTTATTCACTTGTCTATTAATCCCTTATCTTTGCAATATACATGATCATTTGGCTGTTGCTAAGGGCATGGTCATGTTGCTAGACACATTTGAGTTTTAATGTTCATTCACTTGTCTATGAATCCCTGATGTTATCTTTGCAACATATGGCTGTTGCTATGGACATGGTCTTGTTGCTAGGCACATTTACATACATATTTTGAATGGTTGCTCATTTGTCTAAGAATCCATGTTGTTATCTTAGTGAAATTCACCATCATTTGGTTGTTGCTATGGGTGTGGTCAGGTTGCTAGGGATATTTGCATATATTTTTTGAATGTTTACTTATTTGCCTACAAGATGATGATGTTATTTTAGCAAAATATACTGACATTTGGTTGTTGCTAAGGGCATGGTCATGGTTGCTAGGGCCAATGGTGTCAAAATGTTTTGAACAAAATCTGCAGAATAACACTTAGAAACATCTCATCAAATTTCAATTTCATTGATAAAGTACTTTTTAGTTATGTTTTTGACCAAATTCACATTTTTACACCAAATTTACACATCGTTGATGAGATCATTATATGCATATTTCTTTATCTGTACACCACCAACTGCATCCCCATTAAATTTCAGCCAATCTGCTCAGTAGTTTTGGAATTAAAGATTTTTAACCAAAAAGCCACATTTTTAGCCCTAATTTGCATATTACTCATGGAATCATCATATCAATACAATTCTAACCTATACACCCCTACACATGCTCCCACCAAATTTCATACCAATCTGCCCAGTAGTTTTTTAAATTTTTTTTTACTAAAAATGCCATTTTTGACACACCTGTGATGCGATCATTTTACGTTGAACAATTTCCCAACTAGACACCAAAAGTAAAGTCCCCACCAAATACCAAGGCAATCGGTCTTGCAGTTTTTGAGTTTACGTCATTCACCCCCCCCCCCCACCACACACACACACACACACACACACACACACACACACATACACACACAGAGACACACATAGACAGACAGACAGACACACATAGACAGACAGACAGACAGACAGACAGACAGACAGACAGACAGACAGACAGACACTGCACCCTGCCTATAACACTAGTGAACCTTATCAGTTCAGTTATGCTAAAAAGGGTTGGTAGGTAGGGAGTTTATTTAATTTTATCTTTTTAATTGTTTTTATTTTTGAAAAACATTGCTTGACCCAAAACCAAATGGAATGTAGGTCAGAATACCCCTAAGTGACACTTTGGTGAAATGTGTACAAATATCACTACATGAAGGTCAAGAAGACAAAAACATTACTTTTTTTGTGTGAATGTCATTGAATGTTTAAAAAAAAGTAGCGACTTAAACTGGGATTGGTTGGTTATCAGAAACACACAATTTTTTCATTTTTGCCTTTGAGAAGAAATGAAAGGGGTACAAATCAACCCTGCCACATTGAATCTCTTCTTTTGAGTTTGTACATTTTGAAAACAGTTTTTAGGACACATTGAAAGTTTCTTTGAATAAAGTAACTAGTACATAGGTTTATTCCTGCTACCAGATAAAGTATTATGGGATGTTAACTATTCTCTCTCCTCAACATTATAATCAGCCTGTGTTTTTGTATACTAATACTATGCACAGGTGAAAATACCATAAATGACATTACCATTTTGCATTGACCTAAATTCAATGGTCACCATCTGTGACTGATCTGATGTCTAGAATATTCCCATTTCTATGTTCTCGGTCATTACATTATTTTCTAGGTTTTAGGACGTCCAACTGCAACAGGTTCATTTGATAGACTTCATTTTCCTGACTCTAATATTAGAGAAGTGGATGTTATTCCTCGTGTGTTTACCTACTATGAGGGCAAGTTTTTGCTATTAGTATTACTATGGGAGTTTAATTGCACAAAGATTGAGGAACAGAACAGAACTGATGGGTGTCCTCAGTACTGCTCCATCTGCAAGTTAAAGCTGGGTGATGCATGTATAAATTCACTGCTGACTGAAATATGCTAAGATGTGAGATCCAATGAAAATCCTGACAAAGAGTTCCTAAAACCTACAAGAAGATTGAGAGGATCGAGTCATCACGAGCAGTCATCTACATGATCTATGGCAATGTACTTTTCATGGGTTAGTGACTAGAAGCAGAGTTTACATTTTTTTTTGCATATTTAAAAGATACACATAGTTTGTCAGATTTAATTATTCATATGAAATTTGTTTCACATAAACATCATATGGCCAATAATTCAAAACTTACATTCGCATATGAATTAATATCTCAATTGTCATACATCACTTACTTCTTGGTTGATGTTGTTCATATGTTAATAAAACTATATGCATTTTGTTTGGGTGTTTGTTTAACCCCCCCCCCCCCCCCCCTTACCGTGGACGTCCATGTATGCCCTTACTCACCTCCAAGGCTATGTTCGGGTCAGAGCAATCATCTTTAATATCATACCCTATCTTCACCTTAGGCAAAATATCATCTCTGAGGTTCACGTTTTGCACAGCATATAACATACTTTCTACCCACAGTCCAGCAAGCTGCTGTATACTTCCACACGTCACTCGACCATTCTCCCCGGGAATATGTATCGCGAACAGTCCTCCAAAAACAACAACGCCCGGCTCATATGCTACCTTCTCGTCGACATGACTGTTTTCCACATAAGTTAACCAAGCTGGGTGAGTGACATCTATTAAATCACCATGATTGTTTGCATGAATCAAAATCGGTGATAGTTGAAGGACAAATAAACAATAAATACCATACATTGGAAACATGGTTGACCGGGACTGCGGTCAGTGTGTGAGGAATTTACACTCAGAATGTCGGATATTATTGAGGAACCCACCACTGACGTTCAGTTTTTCCTGGTGACATCCGTCCTGCATATCCGTCCGAGTTTTTCTCTGAACGGGTGAACGTATCACTCCCTAGGTGGAATAATAAAACTTGTATTCAATAGAGCTCCCTAAGATGTGTGAAATTCTGACGTACATTTTTTTTATTTGGTATCCTAACTGCAGCAGTACTATTGTAGCGATGTTTCGCTCCATGACGATCTCCTAGTCTGCTACAGAAAATAAAAATAAATATAAATAAAATGAAAATAAAAGATAAACAGATATTGCAAACAAAACCGAGGCTACAATAATTTTAGTTGAAATATTTTTTTTAGTTTTATTTTATTTTATTTTATTTATTTTATTTTTTATTTTTTATTTTTTTTTAAAGTTTTCTTATCATTCCGGGGTTTGTACTCAAAACTAACGCCAGTTTTGCATGTTTGCGCCTTAAACCTCAGTGAGAACGAAAAAAAATGCTCAAAAAATGCTTTAAAAAAAGAGCATACATGCATGCATACATACATACATACATACATACATACATACATACATACATACACATACACATACACATACATACACACACACACACACACACACAAACAAACACACAAACACACAAACAAACAAACAAACAAACAAACAAAATCAACACTCCTAGGAAAATCTGATTTGAATTGGAATATTGTTGAATAAAGTCAACACATCAGTATTTTAGTTCCGAATTATTTGTTTGTCCCTTCATTCTGAAATGACAGGGTTAAATGTGAAGTTTTAATTTGTCTGACATAACATAATGAGTCAATAAAAACTCAAAGAAACAAATGCTAGTAATAATAACATTATATAGTAAACATGCACAAAAAACTACGCATCTTGAACGCTTGTATTGGGGTGGCACCCCTGGTCATGGCGCTAGCACGGGACATGGTAGTGGGACCCCGGATTACTTCCGTCTGCCCAGCGCATTCGTTATCAACCCACCTGTGGTGTGGTAGAATCCCATATCTCAGTTAGTCAGATTTAGTGACACTCATTCTAGGACTGTCAACACAAGTCAAGAAGAGTGAACGGCTGAATTTTAATTTCGTTGGATTCTTTACATACTATTAATCAAGTACATCTCTGTGAAGGTAAGTTTAGAGAACGTTTATTGGCGGGAATCACTAGTGTACTACAGTGTGTACTCGTGTTATTGACTTGGAAGCCGAGGGCAACACAATGACACTGCACTGCACTTGTACGTTACATGTCCGAAGCCATGATTGATTACATCGTTGGAATACACAACGTTACATGGTCGATCGACACCAACGACATAGTGAATCGTAGTGTCCGGTCCGGAGTGTTCAAATAAGTGTTTAAAAAAACTGTCACGAAACTTTTAAGAGTTATGAAAGTGCCACTCCACTAGGGCCATCGGGTCAGTACATGGTTATGTTTGAAGTCCTGTTTTACGTCACGTCCATGGCTTGTGTTATTCATCGTAAGCCAACTAAACACAGGCTGAAGGTGGGGTCAACTTGACCGGTTACATACTTCTGACATGCCAAATATTTTTGTCCAGGGCCTTTATTACAATATTTCCGGGTTTTGCAAGGACGAATTGTTCACACTCCATGCTCTTCGAAGCATCCCGGGAAATCTGGGGTGGGTGGGGTATCACTACTTAGTCTTAGTCTAGATTCTCGACTGGTACAGTATTATTACGTTTTAAAAAACTCCATCACTACCTACACAGGTAGTGATGGAGTTTTTAAAACGTAATAATACTGTACCAGTCGAGAATCTAGACTGGGTGTCACTCTCTACAGTACAAAACTAGTATTATTATCACTTATGTGCTTGGGTGTATATCCATGCTGAGTACCACTACTACTACTACTTCGAATCGTATTGTTCCGGTTGCATACCTAGAACTCTATTTACATCTCATACCTCAGGATGCCACGAAACGGGGTGAACTCTTTATTTCAGCCCACTCATGGCATGTGTCTGTTTCACTATCATGGTATCACTACACATCAGCAATCCTAGTATAGTTACAACTAGACAATACATTTCACACGTCACCTCCCTGCAACCCGGAAGTTGGCTGTCTAATTCGTGGAAGCGCTTACAAAGACACAAGGAAGACTTATTCTTAGTAGTCTTGTGTCAAGGTTACAATGTAAAAGAAATATTTACATTGTCAATACAAATTTTAGTAGAGTAAAACAAACCTTCAGGTCATTATCATTATCAGATGTGTCATCTTTTCAAGACAACCAATTCATTGTGTATAGGTCTACCCTGGTATTTGTGACATTTGAATCGTCCAGAGGATCATTCTCCCCATGATAAACAGTCAGGATTATGTACTACCTTTGTCCAAAGTGACAGACCAGGATTATGCTTTTCCCCTGAAGGCATTCAAGTGAATTCAGCCACAGAAAATCCACACTGAAAAGATCACTTGTTGTATATACCATAGACTCTCCATTGGTGGGGAGGGTCTATGATTGTATATACCTGAATCACATAGAATGACTGTTCTAGTACATACCAGGAGAACACGCAATATACTTCAATCAAAATGTTTTCCACCTCAAAATTCCAGATGACAAAAATACCTACAAATATAACCAGTTTTATTAAGCATCATGTAAAGTTTTAAGAAATTGGGAGAATACTGCTATATAGTCTAGTTAGTTTACAAGTTGATGCGTTATGATTCATGATCGTAGTAATCGTAACGCGGCATATATGAACCAGACTAACTGCTATCAGAATCAGGGAATGCAATTTGTTACATGTATACTTGATATGGGAGCATAGAAAGTGTAAATGTCGATTAACGAAAACCACATGTCAATACCTAATGTTGTTTTTCATTCTAAAAATGAGGATCTGAGTTTATACAGATGGTACACTTACTTTGAAATCTGGTGAAAGTGTTATTTGTACTTCTAATTACTATTATGGTTAGTTTGATCTTGACCTAAAATAAGCCTGGAAGTAACGATCATCTGCAGCCAAGAGAAAGTGTTAGTCATTTCACTGACTTTAATGAAAACATTCTGCAGACACTCTCCAGCTGTGATGATCTCACTGTTGTAAACTAAATCAGTATTCTGGCTAGACTTAGTAACCTGAGTGGAAACATGTAATGCAGGTCATTGACCTCAAAACTAAACTTGCATGTAAATTGTAATTGCAGATACTATTTTGTCAGGGGAGCCATGGTAACAGTAATTTACATGAATAAAATACTTATTTAAAAATGTATTTATTTATGTATGTACTTATTTATTTATTTATTTATTTATTTTTTTTTTTTGGGGGGGGGAACTAAGCTTTTTTATATATACTTTGAGAAAGGATAATATAATAAAAAGTTGTTTATGGAAATTTAGGCCTGTAATGACCTCAGACAACCATCACAATTGGCTGAGAAATGACTAGCATGTCATTGTCAGTAGTTCTACTTGCAGACAGCATAAGTCAGGCCTCGATAGATTCTTATATTGTTTGCTTTGTTTTCTTGTTAACTACTGTGCTTCAAACCTTAACTACCCAAGCACTGCCTAATATAATATATTATCAGGCCCAGCAGTCAAATATTACTAATTGATTGCCTATTTACTAATTTTAAATTGACCACAATAGTCCCTTCATGTATGACCAAAGTCACAAAATCGGATATTGTTCATAATTTCAAATGCCAGGACTAAGGTTTAAACCTCAGATCTGGTATGTTTCACTTCATGTATGCTCAATGGCTTATCCATTTATGGCAGCATATACTCACTTTTAAAAATAAGGGAGGGAGGTTTAAAATTGTGAAAAATACCGATTTAAATATTCTCAGTCAGTAGGGAGTTTTGTCATCGAAGATATGTGAAATAAGTAGATAGTGGATAAATTGCTAATATTTGACCACACAGTCTGATATTGTTTTGTTATTGACATGTTAGCACAGTGCTGGCATGCTAGGGATATATTTGTTACATTGGTTTTCACAAGACGTTGTAGAATGGACAGTGTCACTGTAAAGTTCTGACATACTGTGTCTGCAAGCAGGACTTAGTATAAACAAGTATTAATTGAACCACAATCCTCTATCTATGATGTCTATGATATAGGGACTGTACCTGTGTGTGGTTACACGATATTGATAGTAAAAGCATGTAGTCAGGGTCGTATTCAGTCATTAACCCACTACCCCAACTTCTCCCATGAGATCATGATTGGCTGTTTAAGTTTCTAAGTGATAAACAGTTTTCCTTTACCTCTCTCTCCTGCCTTGAAAATGCCCACACATCTACTGCCTGGCAGTGACAGCTATTAAACTTATATGGTTATACCCAAAGATAGTTTTCTTTGACTGGTATTAAAGTGACGTGGTCTGAAACTTTTGAAGTATTTTTCATCATTTTTCTTTCCAAATAAAAGGTTACTTATATTTTACCATTCACTGTCACTTGTTCAATGACCCCGCCCTTAACCTTTTCCCACCAAGCCTCCCCATCTGCAAAGTGGTCAGTGTAGTCCTGCTACCTGACCTTGTTAGGACCCTCCAGAGATTCCCACTCAAAACCTGCTAGAATACCAAGCGTTTTCACTAAAATTCACTCACTTCTATTTTTCGGTCTATCAATTTTGCTTTTTTGAAATTCTGTCTTCGGTTGCTCCCCTTTCATGCCTCAAGGTCCACATTTTCATTGGCATTTGCATCAGTGTCGTTTTCGAGGAGTTATTCTATCATCGGGAAATCACCTGCCGCCAGAGTTACACCTTTCTTTCCCCATGTTAATTTCACTCTGGTATGCTGGGTCCCCCACTCCCTCCTTGACACAAGTCACTTGTGGGGGAAAATCTCCCTGTGGAATGGGGAGCATTTTTCTGTACCAACAATTTTCACCATCTCATGTAAATTGTTGCAATGTTATGTCATCTCAGAGACTTCTATTAATCAGGTTACTGATATCACCATATATGGGCAGGATGGGATTTCCCAATGTATACACTGTGATTCATTAACATTTAGGTAAGCATTCTTTTCATATGTAAATTAATTGATTGTGTTCAAAAGGCTATCCAAACATACAGAATCCATATGACTGTGACTAGTACAATAACTCATAAGAAATATTTCTAAAAATAGAGCAGTTTTGTTTTTAAATTAGTCAGCAAAGGTGTGTTTTATATATATTTAGTCTTGTAAATGTTAGTGTGCAGTTGAAGCTAGTAAATAGTAGTACAGTAGTGCTGTATGAGGTAAGTACAATGGGACAAGGTCACCTGACCCACCAACCAAATTTATACTATACATCTTTGCTTTAATAGTACAGTAACTTAAAGTGAACGGTTTCTGACTTTCAACAATTTTCAATTATTTTGATTTTGTCCTGAAGTCATGTCATATATTTAGGGAGTAATTTTGTAATCTCTTCAAGTTAGAAAAGTGTGTTTATTTTGATTTGATTTATGTATATTTATCCAAATCTGTCTGGGGAAAAATAGTGAATTTAATCATTGTACTACATGTGTATTAACCCAGGTAGAAATAATAGGTAGTAATAAATTGATTACTACTGGAACTGCATGGTTTTAGTTTTACTGTGTACATTTAACTTACAGTTATGTTTTTCAGTCACTTCACAAAATATTTAACAAAAGTACAAGAACTTCAATGCATTCTTCATTGACTTAATATGACTTTCTGTTAACTTGTCTTTCTAGTGTAGTACATGTGTATTCTAAAAATGACTATTTGGTAAATGTTTTCTTTATATCTATTGTCATCCAGGAGGAGTCAATCACCCAAATAGTCTTAACTGAACACACAAATAACAGTAACAGTTGACAAAGAGTATTGTAAACATTAGTGTATTCAGTTATATAAAATAAGGCAATTCTAGGCCTCTCGTAGAGTTGGTTTTCTAAGCTTCTGTTGACTAGTGGGATTGTACTTTCACATGTGACAAGCATTAAATCTTGTTGTAACAGTAAATGATTTCATCCTAGTCATACCATTCAATGTAAGTCACAAATACAAGTGTAGACAGTAGTAGTAGTATAATAGTAGTAGTAAAAGTACTAGTAGCTCAGTGCCACCGTAATTTGGTTTATTTCAACTCATAAACACTTTGTGGATTCCAGAACTGAGAAGGTAACACAACTAAATACAAATATGTAAATAAATGAAATAAATTAGAAACTTGCCCTTGTATATAGTTTACTACAATATATTATGTGATTTTGCTACAGAGCCATGATTTATTACTATGTGACGTCATTGAAGCATCACATTTCACTTTTTTAGGCAAAACACAAATAACACAACAGTGGCTATAACCCAGAGAATTGTCTTTGTGTTACTACGTATTTGTCAAGATGAGCTCTCTCAACCAAGAAGATCTTTGATTTAGAGAGCTTCTTGAGTAACGGCAAGCGAAGTCTCTAGACTAAACAGTGAATGTTGCCAGCTACATACATGTAGTACATGGTGTTTAATACTAATGAAACAAACATTGGCATGGATTATGAGATTTCGGTGTTTATGCCTCAAAGTCATCCGAACTGCTGACTAAATTATTGATTCACGTACCTGTATAATGAATGTGAGATATAAAATTCAGACATTCACGTCTTCTCGTACATGCCAAGTTTTGTCATATTTACATCTGTACATGGTATGAAATGCTATACTATTAAAGCTTGTCTACACGTAAATGTGAAAGTCACCAGTTTCACAACTTTTTAAAAAAAACGTTGCGATTTTTTGTGGAACTGAGTAAAGAAAGCTGTTAAAAAGAGAATAAAGTAAGTGTTGAAATGGCAATCATATGCTCGGATGACAGGGTGGAGGTGGTGGTGGGGTGGGGGTTGTGTTGGGGTGGGGGGGTGGGGGTAAACCAACATTCAAATTGTGACAGCAGAAGGAAATAACTGAATAAACACATATGGTTCCTTTAACAAGACAATATGTAAAATGTACCAAACATTTCTGATGAATAATTTTTCCTAATAGTTGACAATCAAATCAGCTTGTTATGAAAAGGAAAGAATTGGTCTCCCAAGTTCAATAATGTGATATTTTGTGTTAATTTTATGTTCACTATTATATTGTTTATATCAAAGCCAGTGTTGGATTAGGATTAACATTTGGGTATGAAAAGTTGTCCGACACTGAGCTATAGAAAATAGTGGTCCTGAACAAAAAGGTCCTGTTTGTACTGTAATCCTAATATCTTCACTGATAAGACCACAGCACTCAAACTCTGAGTTTGAGCTCTAACATTCACATCTGGATGACAGTCATATTTTAAATAAAAAACACAAGTCCTCAAACACCACGTGCTATGGAGCCAATTTAGCTCATAACAACAGTAGTTTTTATCTACTGATCTATGAGTATGTTCATGTTGTTATTACCAGGTCAAAGGTCAAGCTACAGACCTGATTTCAGCAGTAGACTAGATAGTAGATAACAGGGTGTGTAAATCAGGATAACCTTCTAACCTAATAGTTAAGATTGGTATCTACTGGATTTATGTCTCCTGCAGTGCTGTCATATGACAGTCTATAAAAACAAGAAACTCTTTTATGTATGTGATTGGCTAGGTGCAATTAATTGATGTTTTTATTTATAGAGGTCAGATTAAATTCATTGGGTCTTACTGTATCTAATCTTAGTATCATAAATCATTGGGTTTTTATCATTTGAGCACACAGTATAGAGAATTTTGCTCTATATGATTTCCACTTGTATTTTGTCACGATTCTGAAATGTTGGGGGAAAAAAGAAAATGAATTTAGCCATCACACTTAAAGTGCCTGTATAACCTGATATATCTAGAATTGGTTACCATGACAATATTTGCTGAAATGATCTGTCTGTTTCAATTTTTGGGACATAAATTGTATTTGTCGTAATAATGATGATAAATAGGAGTGGAAAAACCAATATGTCTGCTGTAATTATCAATGGTGTCTTCCCATTCGTTGTAATTATCAATGGTGTCTTCCCATAAAAATCGTTCATTTATCAGTTTTTAAAAAGATGTTCTGTGTTTTGACAGAAGTAGAGACGAGATTAAACTTTGAAGTACTCGTATTCCACTGACTGTGCCTCACAGAGTATAACATGTCACCGTCACACTTCTGTGAACATGGAATGTCATCTATGTCGTGTCATGTTGTGTCGTGAAAGAAAGGAGACAGATAGGTTTCAGAGTCAAACATGTTTTGTCATGTATCAAGTGTACAGTCACGAGAACCACAACAGATATGAATTGGAAAATGTTCTGCATTATGCATAATCTTCCAAATTATTCATATAAGTGCAGTAATGGGATATGTCATAACATGTACAATTTATGTGACACAGTTTGGAAGGAGATAGTAAAAACAGACAAAATCACAGGTCTTAATATGATATGGTTGCTGATGTACATGTATGTGTAAGAAGCAGAAAAACAGATAGTAAGATTCTCAGAGAGTTAAAAGCAAAAGAAACTAGATTGTATTTAACCACAATAATTCAACAGAACGAAAGAATTTGCACAAATCAGAAGCATGCAATATAGGAAAAGAATATACACGGATTAAAGTTCAATGACTGACGAATAGCAAAGTAATTAAAAAAAACCCTCCCCCTCCCCCTCCAAAATAAAAGATAGAAAAAAAGAGCAGGATGCAGTGAAAATGGCTGTACCAGGGAAAATTCATTTTTCAAATGTTAACTTTTGTGGATGGATGTTCAAAGTTGGGAAAATTAAATCCTGTTCCTAAAGGTTTCTTTCCTGTTTTGTCTTTTTGATGGCTAAACTTGCAGGAAAAACATCAACACTGAATGAACATGTACATTTTGTATTTATGTAAATTAATATATTGTTAATATCAAAGCCACTGAATTTATAAGCCAATCATCAGTACCTATTGTCTTTCCAAGGTCACTGTCCCAGGAAAAGTGTAAAGACAAGGGATAATAGTACTGAACATTTCATATGTATGTGGATTGTGGAACTTTTTAAGTGGTCACTGTCAAACTGAATGAGAGACATGACACTATTGCCAGGGGCTTCAATGCAAAGGATATATCTTGTTCAGGGAACTGAAATTCCCAATATTGATTTTGATAATATTATTGGTTCAGTAAATCACTCAGTCATTGCTGCTTCCTGTAATGTAAACCTCTATTCATTAACTCTTTGAAGTATCATTTACATCAACTTTAATACACGTATGTGTAGATTTAGTGGTACACATAAAAATGTACCGATCCATACATGTACATGTATGTACATGTACATGTATTTAACAGCTGTGGCACAGGCTCCATACCACAGTAGTCTTGAATTGTGAGTAGAAAGTTAGAATTCTGTCTCTATATTCTTGTACTGATAATGTACATACATGTAATCTTGTAATTGTTCAACAATATACATGCATGCTGTGTAAATATGGGTCATTATTACATTGATATCAATGCTCATGTTACATTATAATGATGTGTGCCTAGATTTTTAGAACCCAAGGAACTTTGAGGGGTAGGCCTTGACTTGAAAATAAAATACAATGAATATTTGATATGGAGGTTGGGTGGGGTAGAGTGGGGGGTGGTGGTGATGGGGTGAGGTGAGTATATATAGAATATAACTAGTTCCTGGTAAAACCTTGGATACAAAGTTTTAGATTGTGCCAGCATATTTTACAAGGTTTTATCCTTCAAAACAGCGTAATCTTAGATTTTATTTGTAACTTTCATCATATTTGTATCAACACTTTTTAATTGTTTTGTTTCAGCATCAAAATGGGCTTCATACGAGTGAAATTATTACAAGTGGAGCAGGGCAGTAGAAAGATGGTACAGGATGGTGAAGCATTTGAGCCATATTGTGCAATCAATGTCAAAGAAGCTGTTGACCATCCAGGTGAGACACTCTTACTAGAAAAAATGATGATGTGATAAAATTGTGATTATATTGGTGGGAATTAAAAAGCAATGATAAATTAAAAACTCCCAGATGGTTTAAGCTGTTATTTCATTGAATTACCATTATGATCCTTATTAATTCCCCTGTGGCATAGAACTCAGGATTTGAAGTCAGGAAGTGAATGGATTCAAATCCCACTGTAGTCAGGGGAATTTACTGTGATTACATGCTATGTACATGTAGCACTGTCTATTGAAGTTGTAGTCCCAAACTGTCTGAGTTCTGGAGCTGTCAAAACAAAAGATGTAGAGTGAGTGGGTGTAATTATGAAAACATTTTGTCAAAAACATTAGGAACAACTCCCTAGAAAAGATGCAATAATTTAAAGGTCTTACATGTATACAATGTAGTCTTGACCTGTTGATCTAAAGACTATACAGCTACCTCAAAGTTTAAACTAGATAGACTGATTATTATTTTTTTTATATCTATTATATTTCACATAATACATTGAGTACATTGCTTTAAGATTTTTAGTAGTGTGTGTGTGTGTGTGTGTGTGTGTGTGTGTGTGTGTGTGTGTGTGTGTGTGTGTGTGTGTGTGTGTGCGCGTGCGTGGGGGACACTATATCCCTATCTCTCATGATGATATTAGCATACAGTAATGTACTGAGTATTATCTTCAAAGTCATAACAATGTAGATGTAAATATAATGAAGATGTAAAATGAAAATTCTTTTGAAATGCCTTATTATATAATTGGTCATAAAAAGTCAACAAATTAGCATGCCAGATTAGTATTGATGTAAAATTTATACTGTCTTAAAACTGAATTATTAGTACTGCCAGTTTGAAGTAAAGAATGTTTTCAAATTCTTGAAATTGTTTTAGGTATGATGATTACATGGGTTCCAGATAACACAGGAAATATTGTCAGCCATTACTCACTTTCAGTTCAGGCCTACAAAAAAATTGTTTGGTTCCGGTTACCCGACCAGACCTAGTTTTTCACTGTGAACCATAAACCCTTTAAGTATTTGAGAGAAAAATAATAAAATCGTGAAGATTGTGAAGCCTCGCAAGAAATAGTGGATGCAGAAAATGTCCATGTGAAAACTGTTCTTCCAATCTGTAATGGCTGTACATCTAATGGGAACAAACCAACAACACAGAGACCATAGGAAAAATAATGGAAAACATAACTGCCTGAACTAGACACTCACACATGAAAAAAAAAGTTTTAAAAACACCTATTCCAAAATTTAGTGTAATTGAAACCACACCATTTTATTTTCAGGCCTCAGTGAACTTTTCTTTCAACAAAATTACTGCCTTCCTAATTTCTGATAGATTCTACTCAAATTTACATTATAACAATTGAAAAACAGTCTTTCTGGTAAATTTCTGTCAAAATTTTTTAATTCATTGAAAGGTTTAATTATTAATGTATATTTTTGTAAAATTTAACATTGTTCTTTCATGTCTCAGTGGTGGTACTTGCTGTCAAGTTGTAACCATAGATACTTCATACCGACAGACAGACAGACTAGATCTCACCTTATCTCTGAGCCATATGTCTAGCTTAGTTGTCCATGGAATCCCAGATGATTTGTTCAGACAAAAAATTACACCCTACATTAACCAGAGAATTCCATCAATGTATACACAGTTGCTGCATAGAGTCTATGGTCTGACTGTGCTGCTTTAAGTCTATGGTCTGACTGTGCTGCATAAAGTCTATGGTCTGACTGTGCTGTGCTGGATAGAGTCTATAGTCTGACTGTGCTGCATAGTGTATAGTCTGAGTGTGCTGCATAGAGTCTATGGTCTGACATGTGCTGTTCACCCTTTCCTGAGCAGGCTGTTTAAGTAGATTTTTGGTAAAATTTGTCTATTTGTTGATAGTGATCATAAAATGTTGACAGGTACATTCTGTAGGACTAGACTAAGGTACATACACCAGCATGTAAGTCTGTATTTGAGTCTATGTAATGTTTTGAAATATTATCTATATATTCAGTTCCACCCCACTCCAAAATGGGTGGTTACAAAGTCTCCACAGTTGGAGGTTTTCCCAAACATATGAATATTAAAGAGATGATACGGAAGTCACGAACTTGGCCAGAGGAAGGTTCTACTATGGGTACATTTCTGCCTAGTTTCGTAGTTCTAGAGACATATCTTGGACTTTGTTAGAACGTAAACATCTCTATAATGGACAGCTCTATAAATCTGTTTATTTCCAGCTTATATTAGATTCAAGCGTTCATCAGATATCAACAATCAAAATATACTTGCCGTATGCTGAAAATTTCTGCCTTTTGTCGCTTGATCATCAAGCAATCATTGTCTCATTTGACAGTACATTTCTCGATGTATTTTTGTCTTCAAAGATATATTTTTTATAAGATTGCAGTTTCGAAAGTAAGCTTTCCATTAATGTATAATACATGAAGATTGGACAATGGGGAATACTTTTTAGTGTGATCACCATGTGTGTACGCGGACGACCGCACACCAAACATGGACAGTCTCATATCTAGCATTTTTCATTCAATTTTATTCAAACATAATTATAATTGCCATTTCAACGTGTTTTGTTTTTATTAAAATTCAGTCAGTGACACTCCTATTGAGGGCGCTATATGGAATAATTACTGTTTACAAATTATAATTTCTAATACATAAATAATTGATGTATTATGATAGAGAATGCTGTTGAAGAATATGAAAGGTTAGAATGTAATGTCACTTTCCTGTGGCGTTGTTTTTAGTTCACTTTAACCTAATTCACGTTCAGTCACGGTGCAAACTTGTAGTTCTACATGCCTTTCAGCTGATCTACGGAAGCCTCTAAGCTTGTGTCCTAATTCCCAGTTGATCGGAAAAGCTCATGAAAAATAAATAGGCTGAGATATAAAGTGATCTGTGAAGATTACTTTCATGGATTTCTGATTTTCTGTGTTCATTATTTTTGTTGTTTTTGTAAATCTGGACTTTTTCCCTATGAAAATGATGCAAAAAGATATGATATATCATTTCTTGGAATGATATCACATTTTTATAAATAGAACTTTAAATTGACAACATTAGGTAGCCAGAAAATGTTGATGGATTTGCATTATATATTTCTCACACATATTAACTGAAATCACCTGCCTGAAGTGTTATAGATATGCCTAGATACATGTATAGGATAATTGTATGTTATACACACATTTATGATGTGAAATATTTGTGTTGATAAAATTGACCTAAACAAGTAAGTTGTGTGTGTTTCATTCATCACTTATTATCCCCATCAGTGAAAATGTATAAAAAAAATAGAAAGTGTCAAAAAATAAAGAGTTAATCTTAAAGCTGATGACAATTTACAACAAAAGTTATGACCTGGTTTAGTTTGCAAACAGTCCAAAGTGATTAGCAATATAACAAAGTGCCTCCAGATAAACATTGGTATGCAATTATTTCATGCAATGCTGTAGGCTTTAGTGGATTTCTCCAATCACTCTAATAGCACAAAAGCATATGTGAACTTCTTAGTGAACTGTGAATATAAAGTCAGTGTTAATGGGGACTGGATTATAGCATTCTATACAAATGAAATAGCCATATTATGTCTTTAAATGAAATCCTGTTTTTATCAGTAGAAGAATAAAATGTTATTGCACAAGGGAAGCACAAATTTGCAATGTAAATTTATAAAATTAATAAATGGTAACAGCATCATGGGATTGCAGCCTCTGTGGTATTTATGCTGTGATAAGTTACTAAAACTAATTACATTATATGTCTTTGCATGAAACTTGTCATTCCTGCTTACAAGCAAGAAAACACACCAGTGTTTTTTCAAGGGTTGTATGTAGATTTTTTATAATGCACAATATACATTATTTCTGTAATTTGTCTTTTTTAAGGGGTGTAATTCTTTTTTTATCATACCCCAGTGCAGTATAATTATAGTAAAATATAATTCCCAGTCAATCTCAAAGCTATTAGATCTTCCATTAACCTAAAGATAAAAGTAATATACCTGAGTGCCTAGAGTACATTTTCTATTTGTCAACATTTGACATTTCCGATTTCTTCTCTGAAATAGGCATTTAGATTGCTCTGATGTGATGCATATTTGATAACCCCAAAGATCTACTCTACAGTGATTCCAAACCAAGTCTGACTGACTAGCACTCAGCATGAAATAATAGTGTACAATCTTGTATTCACATTTATGTATATGCATGCATGCATGCATGCGTGTGTGCATGTTTGTGTGCGTGCATGCATGTGTGCGTGCGTGCATGTGTGTATGTATGTGTTTGGGTTTATTTGTGTGACACAAACACTGACTTAAAAATTGTGTGACTGTTAATTTTGTTGAGGCAAATAAATCTCTTTGACCAAAATTCTTGCAGGAAGCGGACTTAGCTTCATACAGAGGAAGAAAACCATTTATCCAGAATGGAATAAATGTTTTGATGCACATGTGTATGAGGGCAGAGTGGTTCAACTGATGGTGATGAACAAACCTAATAAACTGTTGGCAGATGTTACTATTGGTGTTGATGTTCTTGCAGAGAAGGCCAAAGGGAAAAATGACAGTATTGTTGGTGTCTGGGTAAGTCCACTATTTAACCACAAATATTCTTGCATTACAGCTGCTTATAGTTAATACTTATTGTCTGGCCCTGAGGGTAGGAGCAGATAAAATATATGTTTATTACCCTTAGGGCTGTTATGTAACTAACAATGTTGCAACTATTTTTACCCCATTGGTCAGCAACTAAGAACAAATATTTTTTGATTCCGTGAGTATAAATTGTCACTTAGGATAATGAACCCAGAGTCCATGAATATTAATTCTCGCAAGAAAAATATTGTTTAAAAACTATAGAAATAGTGAGTTTTAAGACATTTCTTTCAAAATTTTCAAATTGGTTAATAAACTTCTACAAGTTTATGTAAGAATTGAGTGTATTTTTCTGTATATTGTCAACAAGCGACGTGACAAGATGAGAGAACTTCTTTAACTATCATTATCAACATATTTGTATGTCTATATCGGTACCAGTGTTATTTGAGAGTAGATCATTCTGTGGATTAACATTAACAAAATGTGAACTGTAATTTGATAATACCAAGAGAAATCCCAAATGATAAGGAATTATTCAAATATTCAGTGTTTCATAGAATTTCAGTAAAATTATATGCCTAGCATGTACAATTGGACAATTATATGTTGACATGTATGAAGGAAGGATGTCAGGTACGTATATAACCTGAATTGCCCTTCTGTGTGATACCTTAAAACTGACATCTCCAAACTCGGACTAATCCAAACCTATACAATGACAATGATGTGGAAATATATTGCCCAAAATGGTAGAAATGTGATCTAGTACAGTGCATTAGAAGCCCTACAATTTGCGACTAGTTTACAGATAGGAAGATAATCCTCCAATTACATCGACTTGCAGATGAAGAATTTGAGATGAAAGAACTGTTCCATTAGCTCTGCGGCACTTTTAGGGGCTGCTGTTGAAAAAGAGAACGTAACCCTCTCAGACTTCAGAATTGTTCTGACTCCAGAATATCGTAATAAGGGCACAGAAGCAAATAGGGTTCAGAAGTTACAAGCAGATCAGGTCTATATTTTAAAAGTAACAGATAAACAGATATGGGTGATTTAGTCCCCTTGGGCTGTAGTGCTATGACACTATCTATCAACGTTTACTAAACAAATGAAGTATATATACAGCTAACTGATACAGTTCATTTGGTAGACTGTCCTTCAGTAAATCAGCAATGACCTTTTATTGTGAAATTGATTGAGTTCATTTACACTAATTTCTCCAAATAATTTAAAGGTTCAACTACAGATAAAACATTGCACACATGGTAAACTAATTTGCAGCACAACTACTTATGTTGGACATTTCGTCCAAAAACAGTTGTAATTTTAGTCATTTGTGATGTTGGGTTGTTTGTTTATAAATCTTTCCACCATTAGCCTCTTTATGGCACTTACAATATATGCCATTTGAGAGATTAAATGGAATATTCCGTGAGCACAGTAAGCAAACTATTCCACCATACACATGATATGATGCAGCTTAGGAAATAAAGCTGTGAATATTGTTAACTGATATTTTTATTTTGTTTCATGTGTGTCAACAGTCATGTCTGATTACAGAGAAATGTATTGTTATGTATATTATTGTAAAACCTTATATTTACAGTACCATTATTACTTGCTATAAATTGGCACAGTCAATACGATGTAGTATGTTACATGGGAGTCCCTTTCTGACAGTTCTACTTGCTATTAGAGATCATTTGTTGTTGACTTTGATGTATCGACTAGTTAGAAATCTTCAAAGCTCATTTGCTGTAAATGTCTGTTTCCTGGAGGCATCATTTTACTGAGACTCATGAGAGAAATTAAAGGAAAGCTTTGACTTTACCCCTTCCCACACATACTGATGTGCTATTAATCCTTGTTTGCAACACTGTTGCATATCAAACTCTTGTATAGGCCCCGATGATGATACTTTGCCTCAATTTTGTGTTATAACACATCATGTTTATATAGCCTTCAGTGATTGGCTTACATGTAGTATGTACATTGGTGGTATGAACTTTTGACCTATAATGACCTATAATGACCTATATTGAATTTGCATATAGGGGCACTAGTCTTGTTATATTTTCCCTAGGGCAATATTCATGCAACACAGAAGACTTATTGAGGATTTGCTTTGATAATATATAGAAAGAATATGTACCTGAGAATGTGATGTGTTATAAAACACTTATAGCCTTGCCTTATTCGGGCACTAGTCAACATCATATTACCCTCATGCTGTTATATAGCAACTCGATCATTCCCTCAGCTTTCAGCCTTGTGAAATATTGCTACATAACAGCCCTCAGGGTAATAGTTGTCTACTAGTGCACTCACAGCCAGGCAATAAGTGTATATTATTACCCCTTGTATACTTCCAAAACTCCCTTGGAACCTACCATCCCAGTTTTCAGCCATGTGAAATATTGCTACATAAAAGCCCTCAGGATAATAGTTGTCTCCTAGTGTACTCAAAGTCAGGCAATAAGTGTATGGTATTAGTAGTGTCCATTGTATTAAGTATGTTCATAATCATTAATGTTGTGTTACTTTTCACCCTTTGCCTGTACTTTGGTCATATTGGTGTATTTGTCACATCATTGCTTGCAGCTGGCATAGTTACAATCATACCTTACAAGTTTGGAAGCCAAATTATCCTACAGTTACAGTAGATGATTTGGTATGACCACAAATACAGAAACCTTGCAGTGCAATGTGACACTATTAGTAAAACTAGTATCAGTTTTAAAGGTGATTTCTAGAAGACAGCACATGTCATATTGGCTATGTCTTGAGTAAATTTAATGGGAGAAACCCACCAATAAGATTGATTGTTTATTGAAAATGGTGAAAGTGTCAGTTTAGGTATGAAACTAATCAGTAATTCAGGCCAATTTTGACTCATTTATTTCCATTTCCAAGTCTGACTGTCATGATCATGTACAAATATACCGGTATATGTAAGCTGTATTTTCTAAACTGCTATTCACCTTCAATATCAGAAATATCAAAATATACAGTATGATATGGTATGCAAATTGTGTTCATGGTCTAAAAGTTATAAGTCGGTAAATTCCACCTAACTTTTCGAATTGTTCATTGATCACTATTTCAACATTATGATATGATCTACCGGTAATAATAATTGTATACTGTGCCTGCTATTGTATAAGGGTAATGATTCCTTCATAACTTTTTGATGTTTTGATCTCATAGACAAACTTAAATTTTGCCTTGACTCAAAAAAATTGGGAGAAATTATGGTCGTACTTTCCATCAGTGTGAGTGTTCCTGTGAAATGGTTTGGAAAATTTGATAGCGATCACTGACAAATAAGTACATGTATGCAGCCAAGGCTAAAATCAAAGATATGTCAGTGGTTGATTTGCCATACTTTCTAAAGTTTAATTTCAACTTGTTATTTCTGGCTGAGTTTGCATATCTTCAGAAAATATGTAATTGTCAGTTTACAAATTATGTAGGTTACAGATATGACAAAGAATATCCTACGTGTAGCAGTCTGATCCCAGTTAATTCATTTGATTCTAAATTTAGAAAAGTTTGTGCATACATAGTCCATATCATTACAAATAATACTTATTGTGCAGGTGACATAAAGGGGTTGGTTTGCATTACAACCTGTTCTTAAATAAACACACATTTGTTTGTTGTATAAATATTGCTAAAGATGGCACATAGACCAGATTCAAGCCATTATTTTCTGTCAAATTCTTTTCAAATATTTTGTTTGTCATGTTAATTTTAAAACATACCCTCAAAATTGTTTTGTGTGTATATTTATTGTTGTCCTTCACTATCGACAATATTCAGACAATGTCAGTTGTACACTCTAATCCAGCATTTATAAAATGTGACATAACAGAATGATAAGAATTAGGAACATTCATTGATCCAGGTGCCACATTCATTGATCCAGGTGCCACATTCATTGATCCAGGTGCCACATTCATTGATTCAGGTGCCACATTTATTGATCCAGGTGCCACATTCATTGATCCAGGTGCCACAGTCATTGATCCAGGTGCCACAGTCATTGATCCAGGTGCCACATTCATTGATCCAGGTGCCACATTCATTGATCCAGGTGCCACATTCATTGATCCAGGTGCCACATTCATTGATCCAGGTGCCACATTCATTGATCCAGGTGCCACATTCATTGATCCAGGTGCCACATTCATTGATCCAGGTGCCACATTCATTGATCCAGGTGCCACATTTATTGATCCAGGTGCCACATTCATTGATCCAGGTGCCACATTCATTGATCCAGGTGCCACATTCATTGATCCAGGTGCCACATTCATTGATCCAGGTGCCAGGCATTTGTAGATATTGTACACATTTTTGTAGACAAAACCTGACAGGTTCATTGTGAGAAATATCTGTTATAGTTAACATTTGTTCATTTATTTCCAGTTATTTATTATATTCTGTCTTCTAATGTCAAAAGTAAACAATTGCCATGAATAGAATATATTTATGAGATGAATGACAATACATTATATTAAAAAAAATCATGTCAGAATTTGATTTTCCTTCATTTCCAGATATAAAAACAAAAATACATTGAAGGCGATCTGAATGGGTATTAGTGTTCTATTAGATATTATTCCCGGCCCCAAGGAAAATACGAGTGAAAATGTTCTTGCTGAGTGAAGAAAGATATTGGAGAATAACATAATTATACCATTGCCAGTAATGTTTTTTTAAAAATCAGGGAAACTAATATAAATTTTTTAGCATTTTGACTAATATTTTGAACACAGTAGAACAAATGACGTAGACATGCGTTGTCATGACATACATGTAGATATATGTTGTCATGATGCATGAAGAATGACCAGAGAATATATTCCATATTTTTTGTTGAACCTGGCTCATGCATGGTATAATTGGCAGTAGTCTTCATATTCACACATACCAAAGTAGATTTAAGCATTTAGTTGCGAGACAGTCTTGAGGGAAACCTAAAATATTGATTCTTATTGTTGCAGCAGTGAATATATGATTATTTTTTTAGTGTCAATGACTTTCTGATGGTGATTTGGATATTTTAGTTGACAATATTTAGTCCGATAAAATAACAGATTTTATGATATGTTTTCAAAGTTATTAGTGTCTTCTTGTCTTGTCTATGAACACCAGTTGGTCAAAATACAAGATTCTGTTGTGAGAAATAAATGAAGCCATTTTGTAAATACATGTAGTTTGAAAATAAGCTAAGTGTTTATATTGGTAGTAGCTCAGACTAGGACGACAGTAGAGCAATGTTCATTTATAGCATAAATCGTATTCATAATTAAAGTTAATGGTTTTCTGAGAGGTCCACACCAAGAGGATGATAGGATTATTCTGTTTTCCTGATGTCATCTATACCTCTTATCTAGTATCAATATTATCAATGTTAGTCATATACCTTAGGTATCAAATTACTTTTACTGTTGTTTCCATAGTTACCATTGAGTTTAAAATGGAATACATTTGATGCTGTCGAATGTATTTTTCATTCTTCAATTGAAGTCATGTCATGACTCTGGTTTTAAATTGTTTCTATAGCTGATAGTTTTATAATTCCTATAGTTCATTTAGGCTCAGATGAAATTCATACTTAAGTTGAAGCCACACACAAAAATGTTTTCCAACATGAGATAAAAATGAAAGAATCAAAAGAATTATTTGTCAGTTACGTGCTATTTGTGAATTATTTTATGAGTATATATATATACTGTACAGTATGTAAAAATCACTCTTTGAATTTATTCTTTAATTTTTATCCCAATGTAAATTGCTTTATATAAATGTAGACATTACTGATTCCAAGGTTTGTCCTGCAGAAAAGAACGGCAGTATTAACATAACTGAAATACGTAATACGCTATAATGGCAGTATTTCTGCATGTCAAATTGCCAAAAACAAATCACCCCCCCCCCAAAAAAAAAAAAAATAAAATAAAAATAAAAATAAATAAATAAATAAATAAATAGAAAAAAAAACCAACAACAACAACAACAAAAAACTGTAAGTTGTTCTTGTGCATTTTCAATGACTTAATTATTTACAACATGTTTATACATTAATTTATGCCTTGTGCTGTCATTTCTTTTGTATACATTGAGATAACTACTGTGTTCTAGAGGTGAAAGTATTCAGCAATATTACAGTGTCAGAAATAATTAAATAACCTTGCAGACCACATCCTTCCTATTCCAACTTCTAAGACAGAATAATTTTATTTATTTCTGTTGTAGCTCCGTTTCCATACCAACTGCCTCTTCATTGACATGATTTTTCTGATGATGGAGACCACAGATATTTGACTAAAATTGTATGATGTTCAGTGTAATAGTAATGAAATACCCAAGGCCAATGAAATCTGAAAAAAAAAAGATTATATAAATACAGCTTTTAGAATATCTGTGTTCAATATTTCAGTGGAAAATTTTTATGTTAAAATGTCCTTATTTATTTATTTATTTATTTTCTGCATCCCTTTTATATCAGGGGCTCACTAAAAACATTAGGAGCAGCATTTACATAGAAGTCAAATACATACAAAATATCATGTTAAAATAGCAACTAATAACTACAAAGAAATAATAAGAGCGAAAGAAAGAGATAAAATTACAATTTCAAAATTTTCACTTGAGGATATCATTGTCATAATATTAGTTTACAGAATATTTACCTATTGAATCAAACCAGAGAGAAATCTTGAGAATAGCAATAAGACCTCAGAAACAAAATTGAATACTGTGAAAAGTTAAACAAGTGTCTGTGATCTGAATATGAACTGTGTTGTCATTTAGTGCCTGTGGGTTAGCACTCCCTATGGGTTAATAGATAAAAGTATATGTAGACAAGACCTTTGATTATCAATGGAATAACTAAGTGAAGACATATTAGGAGTCACAGTTACAGGCCTTGACAGCTTCCAATTAACCGTGTAAAAAGTCAACTCTTAAATAATCTGTGGTCGTATATCTACATTTCAACATAATGCCACCATAATTGTCATATTTATTTATTTTTTTTGGTGGAACAGGTTGAAGGAAGTGTTGATATGATCCCCATGTGTTATTTCTGTCTATGGTATATTGTATGGTTTGAGTTTTGTCACGTCTTGTTACATGTATTTCACATTACATTGCTACCTATAGTGTCATTTGATGATTTTAATACATAAATCACATGGTCAGAATCTAATTGTGAAGTCCATTACTTGTGTGATTGATTGATTGATTGATTTATTCTTTGTATTACAGTTGGATTTACAGCCAAGTGGCAGGCTTCTTGTTCAAGTAAGGTTCTTCAGTGAAGACGGAGGTAGGAATTATCATGGTTTAGTTCATTCCTAGTACTTCAAATATGCCATGAATGCAAATGGTGTTTGTATGTGGTTGGGAGGGGGAAGGGATTTGAATATGTCCGTTGGTGTCTGATATTGTCTGCTTGTCTGACTATCTGTTTGTGTGTGTAAGCAAATGTTCTTGACCATTTGGAAAAATTGCTGTTGAATTAGTGAATTAGTTCCACGAAAGAAAAGAGTTTTAAAAAAGAATATGATTTTTACATTTTTTATGAAAAAATACAGTAGTCAGCAAGGGTGAGAATGGTTATATGTAGCTGACTATTTATTTTGATATAACATGGGGGACAATATACTCATAGCATTTGGAATTCTAGGAAAGGTATGAAAAATATATTAATTGCTGATTCAGATTTGCCAAAATTCTTTTAATTGTGACCTATCGGATCAAATACTTACAAATTTAACAAGTTGTTTTCACAGACATCATACATACTTTAGCCAAATACTGACTGCCACCAACAGAATCTGCATAGATTCTCATTGACCACCCCTGCAATGAAAATGGACTGGACTGTTTGGCATATAAAAAGATGATACAGCAGTGTACCTACTGCAATTTGAATAAGTATGAAAGCAACGAGTTGAAGCTTAGATAGACTACATTTCCCATCTCTATCCCAACAGATCCGTCGGCACCAGCTCCGGAGACATCAACGGATACAACACCAATCATGGGAGGACTTGCACGTCGTCGTGGTGCTATGCGCCATGCTAAAGTTCATGAGCGAAAAGGACACAAATTTCAGGCCAAATTTTTTCGCCAACCTGCATATTGTTCCTTCTGTACTGAATTCTTATGGTGAGTGATTTTTTTTTCTATTTTCTTTGTAGAGTGAGATTATTTGAGTCTGGTTACATCTCCCTATTTTCTTTTCATTTTATTTTACAAATATAAGTGAATGATATCCGGTAGAAATAATTTAAAAAAAGAAGACAGTGTTTTTTTTTATCTAGCTGACAATTAACAAGTTGATAAATTGCCGTCAGAAGTATGTTTTTAATGTGATGAGTTTTATATATCCTGACATTTTAATCAACAAAGCTTTGTAATCAGACCTTAGATGTAAAAGAATGTTCAATGACAAACATATATGCACATGACACTAATTGTTCCAAATTATCCATACCAGCCGATTCCATCCTGTGTCGTGCTGTCATTCAATGATCCCATGGATAGTGCAATACTGCATGGCAATATCACATAATACTTTTGTCATTAGCACAACATTCTGTCATGTTTTATCTTTTAGGAAGGATTTTGTCAAATCCTTCCCGTGCTCTAAGTGTGGGTGATAATGCATTTTTTCTGTAATGGTCTGTATTTATCAATTTTCAGGGGATTTGGAAAACAGGGTTATCAATGCAAAGGTAAGAGATAGAGTCTCGTAATGTTCCTTTGGGATGTATTCTGTGGATACTCATGTCACGATTATGATATGTGAGTAGTTCTGTATGAAAACAGGCTTTCTATCCAATTACCCTGGAGTTGGTATAACCCAGACACTTTTACAAAATATAAAAGGTGAAATGTCTATATATTGAATCTGATAACAGGCCAGCTGACAAGCATAACTAGAAGGGTGTCTTACCAACATAAAAGTGTAACATTTTCAGATCTTAGAATATCTCGTTGAGAATTAGTGTAGAGGCAATGCTAGTTCCACAGAGATTTGCAATTCACTTTGTCTTCAATCTTTCTGCAAACTCTATTGTTTGTGCTAGTGTTGTTAAATTGAGGGGAAACTATACTAAGTCTTACATGTGTCACGTTTGACAAACACAAACAAACAAAAATCTACCTCTAATCTGGTGATAATACCAACTCTGTTAAAATAGATAAGCTTGCAAATACCATAGAATTAATGATATAATGTAGTCACAGTGTAGGTTGTATTGCACCATAGAGATATTGTCTGACACAAAGTTAGTAATATGAAGCAAGGGAGAAAAATGAAAACAGAAATTAGGAATAATCAAACTAAAGTGAGGAAAAAAAACCCCTTATATTGAGTATGGAAAATGGATCTGTCTAGAAAGACATCCTGTAACTATACACAAAAGGATAATATAATAATAAACTAAACCACTATTATTCTTTTTATAATATCAATGGTCTAATTTTGATGACTTTTAATGGGATTAATATAACAGGAATTATAGGCTGGGTTCATTGAATACAATTGAAGGTGTTAGAGCCTGTACAGTAATTTTATGTCAGTACGTAGCTAAGGTGTATATGTACCATATTGTATGGTTTTAGTACCACCACATACATGTAAGATGACATAACTAAGGTGTATATGTACCATATTGTATGGTTTTAGTACCACCACATACATGTAAGATGACATAACTAAGGTGTATATGTACCATATTGTATGGTTTTAGTACCACCACATACATGTAAGATGACATAACTAAGGTGTATATGTACCATATTGTATGTTTTAGTACCTCCATATAAGATGACATAGCTAAGTTGTACATTCACCATATTGTATGTTTTAGTACCTCCACATAAGATGACATAGCTAAGGTGTATATGCACCATATTGTATGTTTTAGTACCTCCACATAAGATGACATAGCTAAGGTGTACATTCACCATATTGTATGGTTTTAGTACCTTCACATAAGATGACATAGCTAAGGTGTACATTCACCATATTGTATGGTTTTAGTACCTTCACATAAGATGACATAGCTAAGGTGTATATGTACCATATTGTATGGTTTTAGTACCTCCACATTAGATGACATAGCTAAGGTGTATATGTACCATATTGTATGGTTTTAGTACCTCCACATAAGATGACATAGCTAAGGTGTATATACACCATATTGTATGGTTTTAGTACCTCCACATAAGATGACATAACTAAGGTGTATATGCACCATATTGTATGGTTTTAGTACCTCCATATAAGATGACATAGCTAAGGTGTATATGCACCATATTGTATGGTTTTAGTACCTCCATATAAGATGACATAACTAAGGTGTATATGTACCATATTGTATATTTTAGTACCGCCACATAAGATGACATAGCTAACGTGTTTGTGTACCATAGTGTACCATATTGCATGTTTTTTGATACCCCCACTTTATTTATACCCAAGCCAGTAACGTTTCAGGTTTCAGTACATTGAATATTATTATAGAACATTGTTAACATGTGTAATCACTATATATTTTTGGAAAAAAAACTATTAAAAATTTAAAATCATGGAAGGTCTACAAACATGCTCAAGAAAAGTTAAGCAGTTGATGTTCAACATGCAAATACATTTATAAGGAGCGTTTTCGGTCTAAAAACGTTTTTCTGTGAAAGCAAAGTAGCAAGTTAGTATAAATTGGGAAATGTGTTGATATTTTGAAAGTTATTAATTTGCTGTAAACATTTTAGAGAATGATGCCACATCGTATGAATTTGAAACATTTGAGGTTTGAAATATTAATGAATTGCAGCTTGGAGCATTACTAAGGGAAATGATGTCATCCCAATATAGCATAAGATGTTGAATTAAAATTTAATAGCAAATAATTTATTTCGATTATGTGAAAAAGCAATTACTTTAACACTTATTGAATTTTATGCAATTTTAGCCCCAGTTGGGAGTTTTTATCTATAAGAGTATAGAACAAATGAATAAGAATTTGATATATTTGGTGCTTTGACGATATGTATTCTAATAACCTGAGTTCCATCATGCATCTATTCATATAGGAATACTTTATGTGAGTCATTTATATAGATATTATACCCTGCAGGTAAAATGATAACCCTTGCTGTGACCTTTCAGTTGTGACTTATTTGCTGATTACAGTGCCAAAAGTAATTCATATTTTGGAATCTTCCCAGATATTCACGGGAATAGGATGGTTTAAGACATGTATGTTGAAATATTTGTTGTCATACAAAAAATGGAATCAACTCTCAATGAATTAGTTATCAATTGTCTGAATAAGTTATTGAATTCTGAATTAGGCAATCTCCAAAGGTCAAAGATAGGTCATACTTGTCAGGTAACTTTTATGTCTTGCATAAGCCGCAAGCAAAATATGAAATTCAGAAATGCCGGAATACCAGCAAGAGTTGTATTGCCCAGTTTGCATGATCTTGAAAACGTGACTATGAATAATTCATGAGCAACTGTATATAACAGGTGATACATTTCTGATGTCTCGGGAAATGTCTTTAGGTTCAATCATTGAAAGAAGTACTTTGTTTGATGCCCTGCAAGAAGACTTTTTGAAATTGAAAAAGCCTTTTCATAGATGATGTCATCTGATGCAGATAATAACTTTTTGTACCTAAGAATACTTTGTTCAGGCTAAGAAGTATTGCAAACCAAGGAAAAAAAATGTGATAGGTGATATTTTTATCATCAGAAAATCCTTGCAGAGAGTATGTTCAAATAATACTCCGATCAGAAAATGTTTGAAATGGGGAAAATTTGAAATCAAGTAGATTGTACGTCATCAAATGCAGTTTACTAAACTCTTTTTAACAAATAATTTTGTCTTCAGTAGAAATAAAATCACAGATGATTTAATGCTGTGATATTAAATTGATTGTGTCTGTTAAACAACAGTGATAAACATTTTAATAGACGACGTCTGTTTTATTCTGAGAAATTAATTTAAAATGTAAAAGAGAAAAAGGAAATGAGAAGAATATAATCAAGAGGTTTATTACAATGAATTGATTCTTTAATGATGTAGGTTTTATTATTAATGAATTCACACTATTTTACACAGAAGGCATTATGCAAAAAATGAAAAATTGTCCCAATTAAAAAACAACAATTGGTCTGATTTAGATTTCTGTACTTGTTCCAGTGTAGAATGTGACCAGTCCACTGGAAATTGATTACAACAATGTATAGTAATTGACTTAAATAATTGATTAATTTGAAACCACATCTAATATTGTCATTATATTTCATGTTGTTTTCTTGTCTATAGAATGTACAATGGCAGTTCATAAGAAATGTCATGAGAAGATCTTAACCAAGTGTCCAGGATCAGGTGTAGAAACACTAGAAACAAGAGTAAGTATTAGAGAATATATATTATGCATCCTTCATACCAATACCGTTATGAATAGTCATTTAAATCACTGGGTGTATTCAGCCCTAAACAGACATTACTAGAGAGGACCTTTAAGTCACTGAGTATATTCAGCCCTTAAACAGACATTACCAGACAGGACCTCTAATTCACTGAGTGTATTCAGCCCTTAAACAGACATTACTAGAGAGGACCTCTAAGTCACTGAGTGTATTCAGCCCCAAACAGACATTACTAGACAGGACCTCTAAGTCACTGAGTGTATTCAGCCCCAAACAGACATTACTAGACAGGACCTCTAAGTCACTGAGTGTATTCAGCCCCAAACAGACATTACTAGACAGGACCTATAAGTCACTGAGTGTATTCAGCCCTAAACAGATATTACTAGACAGGACCTCTAAGTCCTTGAGTGTATTCAGCCCTAAACAGACATTACTAGACAGGACCTCTAAGTCACTGAGTGTATTCAGCCCTAAACAGACATTACTAGACAGGACCTCTAAGTCACTGAGTGTATTCAGCCCTAAACAGACATTACTAGACAGGACCTCTAAGTCACTGAGTGTATTCAGCCCTAAACAGACATTACTAGACAGGACCTCTAAGTCACTGAGTGTATTCACCCCAAACAGATATTACTAGACAGGACCTCTAAGTCACTGAGTGTATTCACCCCAAACAGACATTACTAGACAGGACCTCTAAGTCACTGAGTGTATTCAGTGCTAGAAAGACACCACTATAAGCAGGACTTAAATGTACCAGTAGGCATGTGACCCAGCTGTATACCAAGCCATGGCTAGTGTGCAGTAGGCATGTGACCCTGCTGTATACCAAGCCATGACTAGTGTTCAGTATACACTCAGTCTGTTATTTCTATTTCTGGGCAGTTGCTGACAATGTATTTTGATCAAACCTAGCACAAATATGAGATAGTGTCTAGGCATAACACTTTACTGTCAACATGATGAGTTGTAGGCTATCTAGTGAATGACATGAAAGCATGTCTGAATCTTTCACAAATAAGTGGTGAAAAAAATATTGGGAACCAAGTATCCAAAATGAAATTGATGAATGTTAAATAAAAGAACAAGTCCAGTTGTCTACTTTATTGCACTACCAATGTTCAACCTCACACAGGAAGTCTTCATGGCAACATCTTGCCAGCTATGTAGAAACCTAAACCCCTCTTAATACAGGAAGGACATAAATGAAATGAAAGTGAGTTTATCTAAACAAAGCAACTAACAGCAAAAGTCTACTACATGTACAATAAAAGTGAAAATGGTCTGAAATTTGACATGTCAGTTTATTCCATCTTTTGTATAAATATGTGTTATATTCTTTCAAATTTAAATCTACACCTACATCGACTTTCGTTTGCTCATATCGTGAATGGTCTTAATTTCAATAAATTATGATGGAATATTTTACGTATTTACCAAACTAGTTAGTTTTACTGAAACCATCCAATTTCCTCGTTACATTTATCCCCAGGAATGACTCATACAGTGTATCTGTCAATAAATAAATATTGTCATCAATATCTAAAATTTTGTCCTTACTCTGTTTCATTGGAGTTCATCTTCTCCGTGTTTGTACATCAAAATCACAATGGCTGTACCAAAGAATAGATATAACTAGGTGAAATAAATCATTAGGCTTCATATTAACTTTCTGAAATTAAATCCAGCAAAATCAAATTAAATGTGATAATCAGAACCAATTTGAAGCACCCCATAACATGACAAAAAAAAAAGCTTGAAGTGTCAATTTATATCACGAATCAGGAAAGGCAATTTCTGTGAAATGAATGAAAGCTTCCCCTGAAGACAGATTACAACAAAATTACCAAAAATATATGCAGAATTTATTTAAGAAATGTTCCTCCAGAGATGTTTCGTGTTTTAATAAGATATGTCAGTAATAGGCTCTATTCAAATTTAATACTTTATCAATGTTGAAGAGAAACAGAGCAGACTTAGATAGAAAGTGATTTCAAATACTTCTATACAGTTGAGAGGCAATTTATTGCGCCAGTTCACAACAAGTAATTGATTTCCTAGATTTATACCTAGGTGAATTGTGAGAAGGAAGCGTAGTAACTGTCATGTTTAAGACTTGAAATGACATTTAAGTCTGTTTTTTATCACAGTCAGATTTAATGTAAATTACTGTTTGAGAACACCTGTTACTTGCTCTGTCTCTTGGGGGGGGGTGTCACTGCTGTCTCAGGGTAATATACTTTGTGTGTGGGGGGGGGGGGTTGCTAGTACCATTATTTTGGAACCCCTATAAAACATATAGGGAACTTGGGTAAATGTTACCTTCTTACTGTCTTTAACTCTGTGTGTGTGTGTGTGTGTGTGTGTGTGTGTGTGTGTGTGTGTGTGTGTGTGTGTGTGTGCGCGCGTGTGTGTGTGTGTTTGTGTGTATGTGTTTGTCTGTCTGTCTGTCTGTCTGTGTCTCTGTCTGTCTGTCTGTCTGTCTGTTGGGGATAGGGATATTTGTGTGTGTGGGGGGGGGGTATAGGTGGGTGGCTTGTGTAAAAAACAGAACTTAATACAAACAGATAAAGTTATCTCATGAAGTAACCACAATTTTCAGCATCTGTAAGTTTTATGACAAGAAATATCTCAGTAATGAAATTTCTACCCACAGAGTCCAAGAAATATTTTGACTCTGTGAGCAGAAATGTCATAACTAAGTATGAACCCAGAGTTCATTAACATTCAATCTCACAAGAAATGTCTCATTTGATTATGTGTACTGTTGAATCAGGGTATGAACATAAGATGATATCTGTTGATGTTAGTATTGTTCTTATTATATGCTATATTTCTGTTAAAATATTCATTCAGTGCATACACTTACTTTCAGCGTTTTAGAGACATGTTGATATCAGATTACGTCTTTATCTTAGTAGTCAGGTTACTTTAGCTGCAGTGGGAATTGAACTTTATCAGTAGGTCTCCTAATGCAGCATTAATATTCATTCCTATCTGTACTTCAGTCATGCTGATAGGCGTTTCCATTAGCCCCCAAACTCTTGTTCAACAGGTTTGCCTCAACAAGGAAGATGTCATAAAAACTTGATAAGGAGTACATCGTGCTTATAGTCAGATTAGATGACTTCCTAAAGGTACCCTTCAGTCAGGATGATGTTGTGACATATTAGGATGTGTTTGCATTTGTACAGAGATTAGACCATTCTACCATCTATATGAGATGTATGACCAAAGCAGGAATTAGGGTGTAATGTTTTGTACCTGTGTATTACAATTAAACCCACATTTGCAAAACACCAAGGTCAACATTAAGATAGGTTAAAGGGAAGGGAAGACTTGTGAATTCACGGTGTTTAATAAAAATGTGGGTGTTAGATGAGGTGAAATCTGTTGGTTTCATTCACTTCTACTTATCAGCACAGGGCTGGCATTGATCCAAAGTTAGACACATGTGACATACTGTCCTTAATTGGAAATTTCCATTAAATGTATTGTCAACTGTTGTTTTTGTTGTTGTATAATAGTGATGGAAGATGCTAGTCCACAATACCTTTAATGGAAGTTCCCTAACAAGACCCCTATGTCACTTCCTAAGTTCAGATCGATGCTAGCTAGGTATACTGATAAGTGAAAGTCTATGAAACCAACACATTTTATCTCATTTAACATCCGTTTTTTTTTATTAAACATTGTGAATTTACAAAGTATCTTTTCCCTTTAATGTAAAAATAAACACAAACATTTAGGTTTGAAAGTGAGACAAGGATGCTGGTTTCTCATAAAAAAGACTTTCCTTATAAAATACTCAAAAATTCATGATCTTGTACCCATCCTGAAGAAGACTCAGGACACATATTTGAAATGTCTTGAAAGCCATCCATGTTTTACCTCCCTGTAATGTAAGAAATTTGAATGTAAATCAGTCCTACTGCACAGACATACATCAGACATATAGTATCTAAGCAAGTC
Organism: Glandiceps talaboti; assembly: GCF_964340395.1. Taxonomy (NCBI): domain Eukaryota; kingdom Metazoa; phylum Hemichordata; class Enteropneusta; family Spengelidae; genus Glandiceps; species Glandiceps talaboti. The sequence goes on along the minus strand of NC_135549.1, from coordinate 3,062,397 downwards.
TAAATATGTTTCCTGTTGAAGACATTTTAAACTTGTATTTTCACTTGGCTGAGCTCTTTTATTTTTTTAAAAATTAAAAAAATAAATAAATAAATAAATAAATATTGATATAATATTTACATTTTTTTGCAACAGAAACTTCGTGAACGGTTCAAGATTGATATGCCCCATAGATTTAAAGTGCATAATTACATGAGTCCGACATTCTGTGATCACTGTGGAACCATGCTGTATGGACTGTTCAGACAGGGAATGAAATGTGAAGGTAGGTTACTATAACAACCAAGTTGGCTTGCCTTTACCCCAATTGTAAAGTCTATTATGAAAATTGAATTTTGAACAGATTTTCTGATTGATTAGAGAGTGAGTAGCGACATGTAGCACTACCCCCCACCCCTCATCATTTGAGGGTGGGGTGTGGGGGTGGGGATGGCCTGTCACATTTTTCCTTGTGAATTGACAAGTGGATCTTATTACCTCAGCAGAATTCTCTTTTATGAAATGTTCAGTGGGACGTGATATGGAAAGAGATATCACATGAATTGACAGATGAAAAAAACCCTGTCAGCAATTGCAATAATGGGCCTTTCATCAGAGTTACATTTATTGAATTGCTTTATGTAACAAGGCGTTGAAAAGTATCTTGTCGTTCCACACTTAGTCCATCATTTCCACCATGCAACTGATATGACATATAGGTTTTGAGACAGCGGTTTCATTAAGACTACGTTTGTAACTCAGAGGAATTGGTTGTTAAAATTGTTGCAGCTGGAGATTTTCAATCTGATTGAATCAAAAAGGGATTTAGTTACAATGTACATCCTAACATTTGCCTTCGTGTGATTGATTCTTAACTTAATGTACTTTTATTTTCTGTAGTCAATATTCACCACACCAGTAAGCACAACTGAATGATGTTCAGCTTTGCAATAGATGTAATATAAATAATGATGAAAAGTAAAAGCACTTTGATCAATATGTGACGTAAATTTATCTTTTTGAATTGTATTTGACAGTGTGTAATGTAAACTGCCATCACAAATGTAAAAAGAAGGTCCCTAATCTATGTGGTGTAAACCAGAGATTGCTATCTGAGGCTATGGCAGATGTTGAGGTAAACACATATCACTGTCATTTATGAAATTCCTGAATAAATAAACACAAAAGTCAAGAATAAAGGAAGGGAAATTAATGAACTGACTCAAAGAGATAAAAAGGAAACATTTCTATTGATGTACAGCTGATGTTGACAGTTGGAAAGCATTCATTTTTTAACTTTTTGTGAGATATATTACTTTTTTAGTTGTCTTGCTTTTAGTCAATGTGTTGATATATTTATTCTGCTGATTTCTTGACATACGGGAACAAGATTTCTGAATAGCCTTATACTTCATTTCAAAGAATAATTTATCAGGGGGAAGCAGCTCTTGCATCTTACACTCAGATTTTCTTTCACTTATTTGCAAAATAATACAGTGATTTTACAGAAATTCTAGTTCATTGTTGCAGCATTTGGCGCTCTGTTAACCAGTAATCCATCAATAATTTCCACAGCTGAAAAGTTTTTGACCTTACCCTTGACTGTACTAGATATAAGGACATCAAATATCATGAATTGAATGATCAACCTGACAATACAATTGTTCTTTAATTCTTGAAGGTAACTGTGCATTAATTAGTATTGCCTACATATCAAATTGGTTTTGATGGTTTGTACTGTTTTGTAAACTGTTTGTTCATAATTATCAGTCTGTGTAATAACTAAACATCAAATGTTTGTTCACAGAGGAAGAGGTCAAGTATGAGGTCAGGCAGAGAAGACAATGATTCAGATTCAGACTCAGATTATGATGATGAAAGGTACATGAACTTTGACATTTGAACTTTGACATGTTTCAGATTTCAGTCAAGCGTAGCTTTTTGTGAAACACAAATATGACACAAAAATAAACTTTGACATTTTAATAGAATGTTGACATGTTTCACATTTATAGTCAAGCACACCATTTGAGAAACAAAATATGATGACAGAAACATGAACTTTGACATTTGAACTTTCGACATCTTTCAGATTATATTTATAGGCAAGTGTATTATGAAATAAAATACATTGGGTATGTTTATGTACATTGTTCTTGACATGAAAACAGTTGTCAAGGGCAACCTTCCAATTTGTCTCACATACTCTTCTACAATAATCATAAATGCTAAAGAGTATTATTTCATAATGAATATAAGCATCCAGGACATTTTTGTTGGTACATGTACATGGAATATTTATGTAGGAATTGCTTTTTTGTTGACAAAGCCTTCATTAATTCCCAACAAAACCTAAATATAGAGCAAAAAATTAGATCATAGTGCGATGATAATGGGTTTTGGAGTTGATACTGTCAGTGTCTGTGTCTGCGATCTTGTTTTATTCTGGTCCTTACGTGACTTGGAGCATGCTGTCTGTTTGAGAACAAGTGTTATACACAAAGGTCTTTAATAATGTTCCCTTAGTTTCTTTTCCTGTTGGTACATGATGTTGCCTAAACTGGCCATATGATGATGATGATAGATATATCAAGTTTGATATTTGAGCTTTTACATCTTTTAAGACTTTAAACCTTTTGGAGCTTTTATCAAACAAAATACTAGTCAGTGACTTGCTTATAAGTACCGTGCTCCCCCGAGGCAGATGCGCGACCCGTTCCGGCGACAGTGTCAGACAGGGAGTTTGACTGGGGTGGTACGTCTGTAGGAATATAAAGTCAAATCAATGTGTCAACAGGTTATCAGGTTGTCAGATAAGGATTAAAACAGTTGTCAATGCAAATACCCTAGGCTAGTGAAATAGTAGATTTATTAAGGATTAATATGACACAGTAATTTGGTAAATATGGACCTGGTAAAGCTACACACTTTTGTGTTTATTCTATTTCCTTAATTGTCCTAATGGGTGGACAAAGCAGATTTTGTGATTTTTAACAGTAAATTTTGGAAAAGATTTTTGATGGATTGTTTTAACTATGTACTGTAAATTAGTATTTTTGTGTGTGGTTTTTGTGTTTTTGTGCAATATTTAGTGTATGAGCTTGTTCTCAAAATAAATCATTTATTTATTATATTAAATAATTACCTCAAATAAGTTAATGGGATCAGGAGGGCAGTTATCAATATTTAGACAGTATTTAGGTTATTTTTTATTTTGTTATCTAGCATTTCCTAGTATATCTGACATAGAATTTGACCACCTTGGCAAGTCATGAAAATAACAATCATCTGACTGGTCAACACCATGGGTGCCTCACATTTCTATAGGTGCTTGTGAAAATAAGTTCACCTTTTGACCCCTAAGCATGAAGTAAAAATGCTATTACATGGTACTGAGAGTGAATTTTCAAAACAATTCAACTTTTTAAACAGGTTTTCAAATATAAACAAATTTTGAGTGACTTCAAAATCTGATATTTCAAACTAACATATCTTAGAACTTTATAATCTATATTGTTACATAAATGACCCTATATCCCAGATATATCAGTCTAAGGTTAAGGTGAGGTCTGTGAAATTTTACAGGAAAAAGGAAAATTTGAGAATTGAATTATAACATGACTTAATTTTATCGCCATATACTTCATCATTCATGTATATTTTCATGTCAACTGAATTTTTTCAGGATTTTATCTGACATCACACAACATCATGTCTTAATTTCCATAAATTTTCAGAGGTGTGTATGAGCCTATGTGGGAAGCTGTAGCCCCTCCCATACCACAACGTACCACTAGTTTAATGGGCAAGGCAGCAGCCCCTGCTGCACCTCCTCAGGACATCAGAAGATACTGTGAGAAAGACTTTAATTTCCTTAAAGTGCTAGGAAAAGGAAGTTTTGGCAAAGTAAGTACCCTGTCTCTACTGACTTTGTAGTTTCAATACAGAAAATGATTTTTTTCCCCTGCTTATTGAAGTAATCAATGAATTGTTACATACTTATGTTTCAACTTGGCAAAATGATGAAACTGTAGCTTTTTATATCATAGAACCTTGATAAGAAGCAAATATCATATTCCAAAACCACAATAGGACCTCAGTCATTGTTCTAATCTAGTTTATAATCGTTTACACCTCCAGTCACAGTATAGTCAAAGTCACAGTATAGTCAAAATCATTATTATAGAAGTCTTGAGATGCATGAGGTGCAATCCACAGCCACCCACACAGTCATTAATATCATCTTTGTTTGATAATAAATCACAAAATTCTAACCAATACTACAGTCCCTCATAAAGTTAGTGTTTATTGGGGCAGTAATATGTAATGTCCAAATATGGTATATTTGTCAGCTCAGGATGCTACTTATACACTGTTTACATCACTATATCAGTTGGGGTTCACTGATTGGATGAACAACTTTTTGTGCTGATTGGGGACTTTGACCAGATGTGGATTAGTTAGAAACCATGCTGGTATCCAGACTATCATTGCTAATGTTTCATTAAACAAGTTATTTATGGCCACTTTGTAGTTAGGAGTATTATTTGTTGTGGCAGTACCAATTACTTTTAAAGCAATGCAGTATCTGAGGTACTGTGTACTGTGTCTTCTATGGAGACTTGTTATTGCTTAAGTAAAGCATCATTGTAACATACAAAATATATATTGTAATTGAGTGATACAGAAAAACTGAATTCTGAGAGCTTTAGAAACAACCCAGTTATTTTGTAGTGGTGTATACTGTGTCTTTGTTCAATAATCACTTATAGAAGACTCTTATCACATATTGCACGTCGACATGAAACTTCAAAAGATAAAAATAAAATGCACTATCTGTGATATAAACCTGATAGGTTGTAAATTGTATTAATTCAGGTCCTGTTGGCTGAGTTGAAAGGAGAAGATAAATACTATGCTATTAAGACACTCAAGAAAGATGTTGTATTGGAAGATGATGATATTGAATGCACCATGATTGAGAGGCGGGTGCTGGCGTTGGCATGGCAACATCCATTCTTGACACATCTCTTCTGTACATTTCAAACAAAGGTAGGGAATGTTGGACACAATATCACAATTGAAATAGTAACTACTGTAATAGGAAGTTGTCTCATTACTTGACAGTCATGTGACGTGTTGCTGAGGGGCCAGTTTACAGTTATTTGATTATAATTGGCATCTTGAGTTCAGAGTGTCGCTTGCCTGATCTGAAGTCTTGAGTTCAGAGTGTCACGTGGCTGATCTCCAGCTTTGCCATTGTTAAAAGTGGCTTTACTTCATGTGTGTGCCAGGAGTACTAATTTAAAATCAGCATTAAGGAATGCCAGCATGACTGTGTGTTACCAAGACATACTAGTTATAATATGAGATTAGCTTATGGCAGAAAGTCAGTCCTACAGACCAAAGTCTGTTCAAAGCCTTCCTTGTTTCACAGTAAGCTCACTAAATATCTCCCAACTATCTCTGATTTGTACTCTTAAGACATTATCTCCTAACATTCAGGCAAATCTAACCATTGTACAGGGTTTTGTGAAACCTTTTCTGATATTATAGCAACAGTATTGCCACAGACAAGTTTCTACATACTCACTTACTTTGATATCAGTGGTGGCATATGGGGATATTCAGCTCAATGTGTGTGTTATTCTATTCAAATCTGTGACAATTTCTTTCTTTCAAATTTTTGTTCACTCATTGATGGGAAGAAAGAACTGTTTCTTTTACATTGTTGTGGGATATTTATGAGACAATTATGAATTATGATATTAATATGCCATTATTGTAATGTACAAGTCTCATTTTTATTTTTCTGCATATAGGAACATTTATACTTTGTTATGGAATATTTGAATGGTGGTGATTTAATGTTTCATATTCAACATAGTGGAAGATTTGATGAAAAACGAGCCAGGTTAGTTGAACTTAGTACGTAATTCACCTTGGAACAGCACTGAATTTGTACAACACAGATGTACTTTAACATGACACTCATCCAGTGTCATCATCTTGTCTATGTTTGTGTTTGTATAAAATGAGTATAAAAATCACGTCCACTGAACAACACGTCCGTAAACCTCCAGACGATAGGATGGATATAGCTGATTTCTTCATGAAAAGAGTGCAGTTTGTAAAAATAAACGTAACACAATCAGCCAAGCACACTACAAACACAGGTGCTCCTCAGGGATCCGTCATCTCCCTTGCATTATTCACCATCTTCACTTCTGAATAATTTGTGCTGACAGCAAAGATAAACTACAAATTTACTGATGATAAAGTCTTAGTTGTCCTTATCACAGCAGATGTAGAAGCTGCATACAAACAAGATGTTGATAGTCAAGTGACTTGGTGGGACAATAACAACTTGATCTTGAATGTGAATATATAAAACAAGAAATGCTGATCGATTTTAGGCAAAACCAACACACTACAAAACAAACTATGCCCTCCTCCATTAGAGATTAAAGATGAAAAGGTGAAGAGAGAGTATAAAGTTATAAGTATGTGTACTTTGGTGTCGAATTAAGTAATAATGTCTGCTGGAATGAACATATTAAAATCATGGAATTCGTAAATATCAGCAGAGAATGTACCACCTATGCAAGTGGAATACCTTTGTTTGGAGTCAATGGTCAAATCATGCATATGTTTTATATGTCCACGATAGAGTTGAATCTGTTACTGTATTTCTTGTTGGGGAGGAAGTACATATTACAGCTGCCAATGTTTGTCTGATAACTAGGGTCATCACAACAGCAGGAAGAAATTATTAGCAAAATCTTTACCGAAATGTGATGATCTCTACATGAAAGCAATTACAAAGAAAGCTACAAATATTGTGTCTGATATAACCCTTCCATTTCACTGTGGGTGATGATGGTGACTTCACTGTGGTTTCGTTAAAACATGGTCTGGTGACAGATATGTAGCAGCTTGAATAGATATAGACATTCTTCTGTGCTACACAAGATAATCATACTCACTATTAGTGTTATGTCATTATCGCCATGGTTTTTGTGCTTGTATTTTAATGAAATGCTGTGGATGCCGGAACTGCATTTCCAATGTTGTAGCGATTATTTTTTAAGATGTAAATTTTCTCAATGATCCTGATATATTTTAATGACAACATCAGGGTGCACCTACTAATGATGTTACTGAACCCTGTAAAATATGATCTCATGGTCACTTTTGATGATTTATAGGTTTTTGTGTGAAACAAGAGTATTAAACTCTAAAAACATTCAGATATTGTCTGTCCCCCTTTATTCCTGATTTGTAATATTAAAGTTGTATGTATGTATGTATGTATGTATGTATGTATGTATGTATGTATGTATGTATGTATGTATGTATGTATGTATGTATGTATGTATGTATGTATGTATGTGTGTATTTATCTTACTTTATGTTTGATATGTTTGATGTTTCCACATTTATATGTACTTTGTGTATGGAATATGTTCATTTTATTGATACACCTCAGTGTGCAGATGGAGGGGAGATGGCAGTGTGGTTTTGGATTTGACAGAATCTGTGTAATATAAAGGGGAATACTGAAGTTCAAGTCTATTTACCTACAGGCTAACCTTCATTAAAACACTACACAAATTATTTCTCCCCATAGCTACATATTGCATGGTTTGATCCTATTATTTAGTAAATGAGGTGATTCCATTCAATGAGAAAGGCAAGGATGGTCAGGTTGTCCTTTATTTCAATACTGCACACTATCAGCTTTGACTTTTAAGAATTGACATGCATGGAAATTTGATTTTAATTTGTCCATTGTTTTATTTTTACAGATTTTATGGTGCAGAAATTATATGTGGCTTACAATTCCTGCATCGTAGAGGTATAGTATACAGAGATCTGAAACTTGATAATGTTCTCCTAGACTCAGATGGACATATCAAAATTGCTGATTTTGGAATGTGTAAAGAGAATATTCTAGGTGAGAAGAAAGCAAGTACATTTTGTGGTACACCAGACTACATCGCACCAGAGGTAATTATTTCTTACTTATTTCTATTTTCTATGAATTTTGGACACTTTACAGAATATATAAAATGACAGTAGCTTGTCTACTACACATTGATAGTACTTTATACACTGGCTTGATATCTATGTGCAAACAGTATAAATTGATGATTTTTGCAGGTGATGAAAAATTCTATATCATACTTGTAGGTTCTCCATCTTACCATTAGTAAAACTGCTTTCTTTCCTCATCTGGCCATAGAGGGCATTACTTTTTTTTAATGTCTTTGTCAGAGTCAAGAAATATAGGTGGTGAGAAACTGAGAAATAAGACAGTAGCACCCTAATTCATGTTCCAGGGGAGTCATGGTCATATCTGCTATTACACAGGACCTAGAGAATTCATGATTTGAATTTATAGGAAATAGCACATTTGGAGATGGCCATTATCACTAGTATGAATGACTAGTGATATAACACCTTTGAAGTAGCCTTGCTGTACTACGAGTGTTTCACAAGTAGCTGGTATCTTGTCAATGTCAACTTGATATTACTAAGAAATCTGGCCAGATGTTAACATTATTACATTCTCATGTTTTTCCACAGTTTTAGAACCTAATTGGTATAAACAGAAAAAGGAGAATTTTAATAACTGCAGGGACACTTTAAAATGCGATTAATACCACTGTAAAGAGAGAAATTTACATAATGGTAACATTTTTAGTGAATTTAAATCCATAACTTTGGTGCGAAATCCTGTACTGACATAATGTAAGCTGGTGAACTCTGTTGTTAGATTTTGTGTAACAAATTACACTGGCCTTCCATTATCTACATTTCAACCCTCCTAACCAACCAAACCAGTATGCAAAGAATGAAAAAATAAACAGTATGTTGAAATGTGAAGTTACAGAGACTTTCACTTTGAGGCATTTTTTGTTTTAATTTTCTGACGGTAGTGTTTATTCATCAACTACAGATTTTGAAAGGCTTGAAGTATGGAGCATCTGTTGATTGGTGGTCATTTGCTGTTCTTCTTTATGAAATGCTGATTGGTCAGTCACCGTTCCATGGTGATGATGAAGATGCCTTGTTTGAGTCTATTTGTAATGACACACCAGTCTATCCAAGATGGCTACCCAAAGATGCAGCTGCTTGTCTAAGCTTGGTAAGAAGAAATTGTATTTCAAATTTTAGTTTTAGTTTCTTCTGTGTATATATGTATGTGCAAATGTGCATGTGTGTTTGCAATCGTGTGGGTGCATGCATGCATGCATGCATGCACACGCAAGCGTGTGTGTGTGTGTGTGTGTGTGTGTGTGTGTGTGTGTGTGTGTGTGTGTGTGTGTGTGTATGTATGTATGTACTTATGTATATATGTGTGTGCGTGCATGCGTGTGTATGTATGTATGTATGTATGTCGGGTGTGTCTGCATATGTGTCTGAGTGTTTTGAACAAAAGTATTTAGAGAGATATGAACAGAGGGGGTCAAGAACAGAGGGTAACAATATCCAAATCAGAAAACTGAAAAATTATAATAAATTAATGTAGTCAGGATTCTTCGAGAATATTAGCAAATCTGACACTGGCTTCAGACTGTCACTACTTCGACAATTTAAATCATTTTGGTATCACAAGTATCAGTTGAATCGTATGGTGTACTGACATCTGACAATCTCACTGAAGTTGCAGCACTGAAATATCAGAGGAAATAGACTTGAAAGTTGAACATGGAGTACTCAGTCCAAATGTACACTCTTTGATTCAAAATAGCATATATGGGTGATGTCTTTTGAAAGATGAAAACATGTGATTAAAATGTTGTAGAGTCTTTATATAATCAGGGTGTTGAAATATTCAAGTGTTATGAAGTATAAAAGTTATTCTTTTCGTGTTAGCTGCTACAATTCCTTGTATTCCAGCATTGATTTTGGAGTAAATTTATTATTGTTAATGTTAGTATTTGTTGTCTTTTTGTTTTTGTTTTATTCTCTTATTTTTATTTTGTTTTTGTTTTTGTCAACTTTTCTACTATCATGTGAAATGTCTTTGATTAGCCTCACATTAGTGTAGTTTTCAATTCTGATCTTTACATGTCTTGTTTTCAGTTGTTTGAACCCAACCCAATGAACAGACTTGGCATTAAAAGTGATATACGACTCCATCCATTTTTCAAGCAAGTAGATTGGGAGAAGTTGGAAAGGAGAGAAGTTCCGCCACCATTCAAACCAAAACTTGTAAGTTTCACATTCTTTCACTTAGCCTAGGTAAATAATTAGGGCTCTCTATGACCACGATTGCTTGTTGTATCAGGGTATACCACTAGAGGGTGATATTGATGGAAAGGTCTGTCCTTAATGAAGGTGTATATTTTCAAATGTTTTATGCAAATCTGTAGATGATTTATACCATTAACCAACACTTATTCATTTTTGTTAATTCTATGTCAACGTTGTCCAACTTACTACCATGCTCTGTATTTAATACATCAATCCAACTGAAAATAGTTGAAAACAGTGAAAATTGACACTTAATGGTATAACACATTCTAACTAATATTAATGTTTCAAAAGAGAGAAAACAAATGTGCAGTGTCATAAATCAGTGCTACTTGTGTTGACTTCTGTATCATCTACATTTACCAATCAATGTAACACCATACTTCAACATTTATATCACAGCTTGCAGTCACATATCAATTTCCTTAAGATAAGACTTTCAACAATGCTTCTTCTTTTCTTATTAAAATGTCCTCAAATATTGACTGCATTTAAATCTCATACACAAATATGTATACAGGTATTAACTCACTCATGTACACACACACATGCACACACACACAGAGACAGACAGACAGACAGACAGACAGACACTCACTCACTCACTCATATACTCATCTCTGAACATTTTGAACTCTACTGATTCATAAATTTTCATCAAAGTTTAGCACTTATAAAAAATTCAAGTTATAATACATGTTCATCTCAAATGATTGTTATTTTTAAAAATGTCTTTCAGAAATCTGCTAAAGATGCCAGTAATTTCGATACTGAGTTCACCATGGAGAAGGTGGCCTTAACACCAACAGACAAGAGACTATTAGATTCCATCAATCAGGTCCAATTCAAGGGATTCTCCTTCACCAACCCACAGATGGTGTAATCAGGGTCTCCTAGCAACATGTTACCATGCCAACTGTACATCAGTGCAGCATCTTTATGTATATAATTGCCCAGCTCAGCAGCTGTTCAGTATTTTCAGTATATATCTGTGATTTGGTGACATTCTATTAACATTCTTTATATTTATAAGAACATTTCCAAGTGACTTGATATTGATAATTTTCCTAGGTGGAATTCTTTTTGATAGTTTTGATTCCAAAGTGGCACTTGAATACAAGTAAACTAATACTAGCATTGTGTATCTTATGAATTGTATTTTTTTGTTATTTGGAAGATAGGGTATCTGAACTGCAGTTGTAAGATTCAAAGTTGTAGCTAGTAGGTTGTTTATGCTACTAATCAAAGATTTATATTTAGTTGTAATTTAAGCAAATAAATCAATACATGTATACGGAAATATAATTTTAACCACACAGAGCTAGGTGATGGAATGATGTAACAGTGGGTAGGGACGGGATGAGTCAAGAATTTTATTTCAGTATATACAGAAATGTAGAGTAGTGAGGATGTGAAGTCAGGACCAGACAAGATAGTGAAATAGGGATACAGGTTTCTGAAAATCCAATGTATTATCACTAATCTTTGCCATTGGATTTGAATTGTAGTGACTGTGTAAATGATAACCTGCATGGTTCTGATTTCATCTGCTGATATGCAGCAGTGTTTAGCTTGTTACCAGTCTAGTTGGAAATTTAGCAGTGTTTAGCTTGTTACCAGTCAGTCTAGTTGGAAATTTAGCAGTGTTTAGCTTGTTACCAGTCTAGTTGGAAATTTAGCAGTGTTTAGCTTGTTACCAGTCAGTCTAGTTGGAAATTTAGCAGTGTTTAGCTTGTTACCAGTCTAGTTGGAAATTTAGCAGTGTTTAGCTTGTTACCTGTCAGTCTAGTTGGAAATTTAGCAGTGTTTAGCTTGTTACCAGTCTAGTTGGAAATTTAGCAGTGTTTAGCTTGTTACCAGTCAGTCTAGTTGGCAATTTCAACATATAAAGCTAGGGTAGATATTCCAAAACTCAAGTATTACTATTTATTTTCTATGATTTTTGCATAATTTCTTCTGAAAGAGCACAATATCTTTGTAGACATTGCAATCTCAGTAATTATTAATGATATTATTATTATTTACGCGATGGATGTATTCCAAGTAGTGGTTGAAATGTCTTGTTGGGGATACTGATATTGTTCACAGTCTGTTCTGCATGACTGGAAAACAGGGTGCCCAATGTTAATGTCATTTAGGCCCTCAGATTTTCAGCCCTTCCATTTAACTTTGAAAGGAGAGTTTATGTTTGTAAAATGCAAAACATACAAATGGAGAAACTTAAATCTGCCTTGTTATTGAGTTTCCGTTTGTTCAACTGTACTTCATAATTTCAGACCACTGAGGTCTGAGACATAATTCAGTATGTGCCTGTGTATTATAAAATAAATACAATTATAAAGCCATTGTGAACATCAGTAAAAAGTACTCCATTTTGCAGTTTCTATAAATAGAGTGACTGGGCATAATAGTACTGTGATATTTTGCAAGTTGGTCGTACATTGTTGATAAATTGGTGTATTGTATGGTTCCTGATGCTTTTTACACTTCATGGGTTTCAGTGTATTCCAGCAAAATGAAAAAAGAAGCAATATTCACCAGAAACAAACTTCTAGGGTTTGACAATTTCCAATTTGAAAGCAATCAAAATACAGTCATGATGATTTGAAGCAAATGTTGGCACAAGTAGAAACTATGACAGATGGCTTGAAATAATGTCTTTTCTTCAGCGCTATTAATATATATATATATATATATGCACAATCTTCCAAGAAATATATGTCTGTTTACTCACACCATCTTTGGGCTTATTGTTATCAAAATTTGAAGCTTTCAAAAGTAGCAAATACTGTTCAGCAGATGTATATACGTAGATCTATAAGAACTGAGAGAATTTTTAGAATACTTTATGTATTACAGCATTTTGTAATATTTTGGTTCATACAAAGTGTAACTATTCAGATACTAGAATAATGGAAACTGTTCTCATATGTATAGTGTGGTTGTATCAGTTGTCATATCAGGTGTTTCATCAGTCTGATGGAGTCATAGTGGTTATAGTGTTCAGCCTAGAATCTGCAGGTTGCAGGTTGCACACTCGCCTGTGTTGTTTGTTTCTGAACGGATAAACTCCATGGGCAAGATTTGAACCACGGCTGTGCTCCAGTCAAATCAGCTGTACATGTAAGGATAAAATTTGTGATGTGAATGCTTATTAACAGAGGCTGCAATACATTGTACATTCCCCAGGGAGTTGAGGTACTATAAAGGGTCGTAACGCATTGAGAGGTTATAGATTCCATGCCAAGCGTAATAAGAACATGCCCAGGTATGGTGACTTGTAACGACTTGTTGAGAAACAAGACTCCGTTCCTTCCAATAAGAGTCTGCCGATAGTATTCCACAGTGATAACTTTTTTTTTGTAATCAGAAACTTTTATGGAAATGTAATAATACTTTAGAAAAGTAACTTTATGTTGTTGAAATTATGTATTCAAGATGATCCTTGACATTTGAAAAAATATGTTAAAAATAGCATTTGTAGCCTTTCTGTAATACTTCATGGTTTTCTGCAGTAGCTTTTTGTTTTATACTTGAAAACAGCTCATTTATGATGTGTTTCATAACCAAGGGAAGAATGAATTACTGTATAACAAATGAATGGACAGTTTTAGGTCCAACAAAAATATTGTCTTTTGAAATACTAGTATTCTATGCTGTGTAACAAATCTAACTGATTCAATAATATAATGTTAATATTTAACAGTGTATACTAAACATCATATTTAATAGTGTATACTAAATATATGTTTTTCTATCTTTTAGAATGTATGTAGTTTATCCATGCTATATCCTAATATCTAGATGTGAACATTCTATTTACAAACTGCAGCAAATGTAGCCCAGAATCCAGGCAAATGGGGATGTTGAATTTTGATTCCATTCGCATGGGTTCCAGGCTACAGTGAATTATGAATGGTCTTTTTTAGATCACTATGTTTATAAAAAATACTCAGAAGTGAGTTTTAAGTGTGTAATCATGTAACTTGCATTCAAGTGGCATTCTTGTAATGTATTCAGTAATAAATACATATATGTATTCAGGTACATCAAGTAGTTTATTGTAGTATGTGTCTTTTTATGTGTATTGGATTGGTTTCTTAAAATTGCAGAGTGAACCTTTGGGAGGCAATTGAATTCCCACACTTGGGAATTCATGCCTGCACGTATCTTTTCAATTTCAGTTTGCAAGGTAATGGAATGCCAGAAGTACCATAACAAACATAACAAGAAGTGACAGGTAGCTAAAGCTGTTTGTCCTTTATATGGGAAACTGTCTACTCTATGCAGTTCATAACACAGCTGTAACTATGACTAACTGTACTACCCCACCCCAATTACTGATTATATACAGCGTATAGGAGAAACAAAGCCCAAAATAAAATCAGTGCTCTTCTTATGAGCACATGTACCAGAAGTTGCTAAGTTAAAAGTGGGTGGTGGAATTTTGTCGGTAAAAGTTGGATATTTCATGAAATAAAAATTAAACATGTTGTCCCCCCCCCCCCCCCCCCCCTTGTCTGTATGTGTTGTATGCTTATGCTATGAACATACCATGAAAATCAGAGGATGTCGAGCCACATCCCTCTTCAAAATAAGTGGAATGGCAGTCCATGATTTTCACAGCCTGTCGACAGATCTGTCGGGATGGAATTATCAAATATAAAGGAAGAACACTCCTGCCTCAAAATATAGAGTGTTGAAATTACAGGCCCAACTCTGCACAATTAAACATCCCATTGCCACTCAAATACAGAGAAAAAAACAGCCTATAACTTGTAAATTGAATGACAGCATGTACTCCACATATCAGCTTGGACTTGTCACTCATAATAATAAAACAGGTTATCAGCTTTGCACATACTTCTGACTTTGATGTAAAAGTGCAAAGTATATGATGAAGCTTTAGGAGGAGGTAGGAGGTAGGACTGAACGCTTCATCATTACAGACATTCCTTTACACCTCACTGTAACAGCAACAAAACTTTCAGTCTAGACTAAAGGATGAACAGGAAAGCTAGTCAACATATGGAGCAGTTAAATACTATACATTCCATGTTTTCAATCAATTATCTATGCTTGGCATCTCTTACATTGTTATCTTTCTGGGTGATTAAGTTTTGATAATAGTATATGAAAGTAGATAACTTTCTCACAACCACTCCTGTTATTAGTATTCTGATTGGGTAACAAATATGAAGAAAACACAAGAGAGTCTGACTCAGAAATCAATTAATCAGGAATTGTTTTATTTAGTCATATAATATTATATGGCAGCCATTCACTTCATTACATTACACTTTATTGATTAAATGAGCTCCCCCCCCCCCATGTAATAAAAACATTAAACAATATCACAACATAAATATAACAATGAATTTCAATGCCTTGTTTTAAAAAAAAAAAAGATTGATTTTCTGAGGTAATTCATCACCAAACACAAGAAATAAAGCTTAAAGAGACAAGCACCAGCCCTATCAAGGTAATGTTCTTTAGTTGTCTTTCTACCTTTGCAAGTTCACTGCAAATAAGGCATTAATTAATATTGTTGTGGTATCCCACTTTTACAAGAATTGTTGGTTCCTTTTCCAATTCAAAATCGTCAGTCAAACATGTCATAAAAGTTTTTGTTTGCAACTGATTCCTACAGTCATCTACAACTGCAATACGTGACACAACACTTGAGTTTGGTATTTCTCTTCACTAAAACACTTTCTGTGTTTACAAAGATGTGAAGTACATGTACTTTGGAGCAAGTGTAGAGTGGACAGTGTCGACTCATTGTTTAGTATACAAATTGGGTCAAAGTTAGGCAGTCTGATCTAATTCCTTACTAAAGCCCTAGCTCTCTAACTTGATGAGAAATACGCATTTAACCATATGGTTAGCCCACTGTTCTTTATTCTTGCTAAAGTGCCAATATTTACCTTACTACACAGTACAGTATATGTACTGCACTATGTCACTTTCAACTCTAACCCTATATACATCTGTATAATGGAACCTATTCATAAATAAGTTCACCATGCTAATATTTCAATTGTAAGTGAAACTGGCCACAGGAGGAGGTATACACAGAAAATTATCTGCATACATCCAGTGTATCACACATACATCACTTCTGAAATTTGGTCATGTTGATGAAATCAAACAAATGACATTTACATGCAAACTCTTCTATTTGGTCAAAAATTGTGGAAAGAAAGACTTTGTGAGAATTTTAGGGAATGAAAGAAGAACAGATTGCAATCATGCTAAATGACAACAATTGGGTATAACTTAGGGGGTCTAACTCTATTCCTATCCCTAATCTAATCCTAGCTCCTTAACTTGATTATAATAATAATGTACAGCTAGTCCACTTTTATATATTTTTACTATGAATCCTTTATTGGAAGATACATTTAGAGTTGAGATTGGAGGACTCAGATGAGGAAAAATGTAGAAATCACTGAATTCTCATAATGAGATAATGGCATGTTGTTCTTGAGACTTTTCTCAATATGGTCAGCTCTTTCTGAGTTCTGACTGATACCAGGATGGCAAGTCAAGTTGTATCTCACAGACTAATGATGAGACAATGCAGTATGATTTATAGAAGTACTAAAAACTGTCTAGTGAAGGGTTAAAACACACTTCAAGATTCATTGTTGGGGGATCTCCCTTATAATCACATGTGTTTTCAGTGAGTAATGAACATGAGTGCCTACAACAACTACTCTACACATTAAACTTGATGGTTTTCCTCTATGGAAATTTGTGTAATGTATAAAACTGATTATGAAGACGGTTTAAAGTTTCAGAGATTAAGTATTGAACACTACACCTTTCTTTATCAAACCAATGAAGACAATAACAGGGGCAACTAAGAACTGGGGGGGGGGGGGGAACGACGACATGGTGATTATAAAAGATTATTCTATAGGAATACATGCCAAATACTTCTCACATCTAATAATAATCCCCTTTAATCAAACACATGAGCAATAAAATTGCCTAGTACGTCCTCATCTGCCTAGAAAAGTATTATTTTCATAGATATACAGAACTTGTCTGATATTGGTTCTTGTATCATCAAATAAGTTTATTGAAAGAGTTGTTTCCTTGTTTTGTTTTGTCATGCCATGTCTTTGCAAACCAGAATTCTGTATTTAAGACTATCTATCTTTCACTAGAATTGACAGTAGGAACTGCATTCTTCACATTATCATATACTACAACCTACTGATCTTAATTATTTCTATTATTATATATTTAAGTTTTTATCTAGTTTATTGCTAACTAATATCCTAGTTATCTGATGACACATATCTAGTGATAACATTCATGACTAGTTTTCTTTACCTTACAAATTTATGACCAGAATGTAATGTGTAATAGTTGAACTATAGAGGGCGCTGTTCAATATCCTGGTCAACAAACTTCTCAGGGCAAGATATCAGCATACTGCATACAACAGACTGTCTTTATCAAGTATGGACAAAAACAATCTGAACACACACTTCAGTCATTAATTTTGGCAATTTCTACATCAAAAATCCTGACAAACTTTACTTACAATATCTCATAAATAAAAAAGATTTATGATATTCAGCCAATATATTTATCATATCATATATCACAACATACCTAATAAACTTATAATAGTACATAATTAGAACTATTTTTTCCTTAAATATTTCTGCTACTTTGCACTAATTTTTGTTTGCATAATGTAAATAACTCATGATAAAAATTGATAAAAACAATTACATGCAACAGCATACAATGTACAGTAACATCAAGTGTGGCTGGAAGACAATGTTTCAGGTGATACAGGCAATGAGTCTGGTCTGCCTGTTTCTCTGATGAATCTTTCTGGAGACTGCGTTACTCTAGAGGGTTTCTTTACAGTTCGGTGGAATATCTTGTTGGCAATCTCCACAGACAGTGGAAATACACGTATGACAAATTCACTGTGAAAGAGAACGTGGCAAAGAATTAGTTACAAAGCTTGTAATTTGCATATGCTGATTGTGAATCAATACTTGCTGCTATTTCTCACTGGCTCACGTCTTTAAGCAAGATTGTGTTAGGTCAACCAATTTGTAGATTGGACCTGATAGTGATAGGACATGGTTGTTTTGTGAAGAATTTAATCCTGTGCTTGCGTTTAGTGGCAGTACAGATTGTAGGTTCATCAGTGAAATGCGGGAATATTCTATGTTGTACTGTTATAAGTCTGTGTCTCTGGTTTGAACAGTGCAGTGTTTTGAGCACTAGTCATAAATATTGAAATCATGGCTTTAAGATAACTACTGAATATTATTACATATGTACCAGAGATTATTTGCACCGTTGTGCATGCATACAAATGGTATTTACACTGCAGTGCAATATTGAAAACATTATGGCATACCTGCATGCAAATGATATGCAGATGAGGATGTGGTCTTTCGTTACACACAGAATCCCATAATCGCGCTGTGTGATTTTTATGGAAATTTGTCGTTTCAGATAAACATATGTAACAATATATATGTATAATATATGTTCCATACTCACTACACTCATGAAAGTATGGGTGCAGACTCATTTCTGCAAATACCCCCAAGTATGTCACTCTTGCACTCACATGTCATGGGGTTCTGTTTATACTCTTTTCAAAAAATTCCTCAATGTAAGTTTTGTTACAGACATGACTCATTCATCAACAGTAAGGCAGCGTTTCTATTCTTATGCAGCAAAATACAAATTTAAAAGAAATCGACTTACCAAGTCTGTCTTGGTGGAGTTGCTTCATTGGCACTGACAATGAAGAGGGGGAAGAACATAGAGAAGATACAACCACTGACAATGTAAGACTGTGGTAGGTAAGTAAGAACAGCTAACGGTAAACCAAAACCTAGGAAATACGGCCAGTTACTTTCTGTGTAGTTTATACGCTTATGTACTTCCCATCCTGAAATGTACAAAATCACAATGTGATAAGATACTAATCAACAATGAATCTAAGACTTTATTTTTCAATGTTAATATTAATATCTGTTAATTGGCTTTGTAATCTTTGCTGAAATAGCTACAACAGGAGAGAGCACAGTATATACATTCATGTCTCTGATTGCATTTCAGAAATTGCCACTGAATAGTACCATATTGTGTACCTAATGCACAATTACATAAATTACTGCTGGTTACTTACCCATGTTAAACCACTTGTACTCAAATGCATACATTGAATAAAGGAGACACAGATGAAATACACTTAGAAGGGTTGCCATACCAGACAGTGGTATAGAACCAACCAACATTGCCTGTAAACATTTGAAGAGAACAGACAGATATTACAATATGTAATTTGGTTGACAAAATATACACAACTGTGATTCGTTGTCTTCAAAAGTACAATAATTTGCACTTCTTATTTTATAAATTGCAAATTTCACATGTGTGAAACATTGCAAGGTATACAAATCAAGCCATAAATGAATAACACACACACACACACACACACACACACACACACACACATATACATACATACATACACATGTGTATGAAAACAAATTTATAAACAAGCAAAAAAACATACATATGTAAAAATAATACTATGCGCATATCTACTACAGTATACATGTACATACGTACAATCATAATGTAATTCAAGGGAAATTTCAACTATCTAGAAGACAAAGGACATTCAAACTTACTTGAATTAGAAATATAGACTGTATAACAATACTAAACAAGAGGTCTGCAACCAGTTTACTCAGTTTTAACATTGGTGGTGGACGACCACGTGACTTCCTATAGGCAGCATCACCTATATCCTGTCAAACAATGGTAACATACAGGATCAAATACAACAAATTTCAAAATACCGTACAGCTTTTGTTTGATACACTCAAACCAATAAGAAACTGGACACGCTACACTTTAAGATAGCAAGATTGAATGAGTAGTTTCTTGCTACATTTTGTCTAAGTAAAATGAACGTATACAGACATTAAATGAACACCACAAAGGACATTTTACTTGACCTTCATTTGGTGTTTGATACTAAGAAAATCATTGGCACCCGAATGTCTGATGGAGTTGCAATACATTGAAATGGTTTATTTCATTTAGTCTAAATGTAGCATAAAATGCAATCTTGCTATTGAAGTGTCCACACACATGCAGTTTCTTTGTTGGTTTCTGAGTGGTTGTATCAAACAGAAAAGCTGCACAGTATTGTGAAATTCACTGTAAAATCTGACAAAAAAATGACAAACTGAAGAATGGTAAACAAGATTTCAACATTAGTACATTAATAATTTTGCATTGTGAGGTAGAACAGTTAAATCCATCTTTGAAAAAACAGAAATGACATACTGGTTATCAAAGGTTTCTATTCATGTGATTCATTTCTTGACAGCATATAACAGAGCTCTACAACATGCAAGTACTAGTGTGGCATATTTGCGTGAATGCATTCAGTGTTTTCTGTGATCATACTTTTATGAGTGAAGAAAGAAAATATGCAGCACAAATCAATGTAAGCATGATTGAGTGTAAATGCCCCAAGTACCCACTTTGGAACTCATGTGTCATGGGGCTCCATTATCATTCCAGATATTCATCCAAAACAACAGATTTCATAAAAAATATAACTGTGTTCATAATTTATTCATTTGCATACAAGTACCCAATAATGTTTATGTTAGTGTACTGCAGCAGTGCAAATACTAATAATACTGTGTGTGTGTAATGATGCATGTAATCAATGATACATACAAACTATATGTCGTACTAGCCCTTCATCCAGCTTGTTTAATTACCTGAGAAAATACTGATAGTATTCAAGTGAAGATTTATTTCAGAGATAATCAATATAATACATACCTGAAACCATAGACTGTTGACCACTTTGCTAAGTAAAAACAATGGCATTACCCACAGTGCACCAAATGTGTATGATAACAATGGCCCCATCCATGACCAGACTACTAAACTTTGTACTGTACTATCACCTACACCAGAGAGAATACATAGACAAAGAATAAACAATTTGGAATCAACTATTTACTAATTTACATCAGCCTATCACTGAGGATAATTACACATCTCTGTCAAATCTTACAAATGTTGCTATTGTCGCTTATCTTTCTCGGATTTTGGTGACTATGTTCACATAGTTAAGTAAGAAATATATTCATAGGCATGTAGTCAACAGATTTAAAATATATCTTTCCTAATATAAATCACTTTTAGGTAAGATAATGATCAGATCTGACAACTGATTGTTCAGATGTAATTGTTATTTTTTATTGTAATTATTAACAAAATGTTACCTGCCAACCATATATATACAAACAAATAAAGGAAGAGGTAAAATCATTAGAACACACATATTTAATAACTTTCATTAACATATCTTTGAGAAAGTTGATTGACTTACCAAATATTAAATGTGTAAGTTTTTCTAGCAAGGGCAAGACAATACCATTAAATAATCCCATACTCAACCAAAATACACCACCATTGAAAGCACAACACTGAAGAATCCGGTTTCTTATACGAGGCTCACTGTAGATGAAAGGAAAGCACTGTTTTAACTGAATTAGAAACTGAACAAATACAAGAATGGTACCACCTCGCACCATAAACACTAGATATGAGTACTAATGGTGATACTTTTTAAATAGTACATTTTGCAAAGATTGACCAATGTATATAATACCCCTTTTGCAAGATCACTGTGACCTGGCCATGTCTTGACCTCAAAGTCAAGAAGTCTTTGACCTGGAGGTAATTCAACTCAAACATGCATATTTTGTGTTTACTTCTTGAATAAATGTACATCACCTGTTTGGGAAGTAAACTGTAATTTCTTTTAAAGATATGCTTGTGTTGGTAGCACTACTAGACTGACAATATGATGATGATGTTAAATTTCATTATACCATGCATGAGCCAAGTTGAACCAAAATATGGAATATATACTCTTGTCGTTCTATGTCATGACAAAGCGTATCTACGTCACTGGTTCTGCTATGTTCAAAATGTGTCTTGAGTAAAAACATTCACAGTTGCCATTACTTTTCCCAATTGTCTTGACTGGCACTGGTATAATTATCTTATTCTCCAATAGTTTTCTTCCTTCAGCTGGAAAATACTTATGACCTAAGGGCTGTCACTACGAGACGAGTAGTGACAAAGGCCACTTAGGTCACTGGTATTTTCCATGGCCGAACGAAGAAAAATATTGGGGAATAACAAAACATCTAGTAACCAATGCTAACATCATAATGACATTTCTATGAATTCAAGAATATTCATTACAAATTTACCCATCCTTTGGTTTCGATGGTATTGGTCTTCTTCTGAACTTTGCTACTTCTTCTCTTCTTTTCCTAATTTTCTCTTCTCTTTCACTGATTTCAGCATCAATATGTATTACTTTCCAGGTACCAAGCAAAGCGTCCTTGATCCCACAACCAATTCCCTGTAGAACATCTCTGATATTGTCTGTCATGATGCTTTTTTTTACACTTCTAATGCAGCTATAGTACTTCTAATATTGCATAAGACCGACCAGCGGTAGTACTACACCAACTCTTCACTCTTCAAATCTGTTTAAAATGCAAACAAACAAATAAAGAAAAGTGTTCACTTTTAGTCAATGACATAAATAAAGGGCAAGTTTGTGTGTGTGTATGTATGTATGTGTGTGTGTGTGTGTGTGTGTGTGTGTGTGTGTGTGTGTGTGTGTGTGTGTATGGGGGGGGGGGTCTATTCCTTTTCCTATCCCTAAATTAACCTGACCTTACCTGACAATGTCCTCAAGGAATAAATTAGCTGGAAAAGTTAAGGGATCTAATCATAACGTAAACTGCCCTGCTGACCCTAACTTACTGGGCCTAACCCTAAATCTAGAGCTTGATTGAAAACATATGGCTATTGCACAGTCCAGTTTTCTTGATGTTTTAAAATTTCGTATCATGACATATAAATAGATATGGCAGCCTGGATTTAATGTGGTTATAAACAATGATGCTGTGTAGAATACTAAGTAGATTATATTGGTTGACTGATATGCACTTAATGGAGTTAGACCTGGTGGATATCAGTGAAGCAGTCCCAGGAGGATATACATGTATAGTTATATAAATGTTAATGTCCACATGTCTCAAGACTTTACTCTCACAATATGTCAAACCTTCCACTGACATTTAAGCATTTCCATTGCTTTTTAGCATTAGCAAAGATGATACACTAATAGCAAATCTCATTGACCCATTTCAAGACAAATTTACACGCGATGAAAAGATGCAATAATTCTGTAATTGAGATATTTTTGCACTGTACATGTAATTCTACAATAACACATAGGATGATGGGATCATCACAATGATATCACTCTTTTTATACTGAAATCATATGCAATGATGCATTTGCCAAGTTTTAGTGGTATTTGTATAAGTATCACTGTATGAAAAAAAATTTAATGCACACTAACACTTTTAATTGACAATTATGCAAAACAGGAGTTTTCTCCAAGGGTTTTTGTTTTTTGTTGCATTAATAACATATTAATCAAATTGAATATTTGGTAAATTAAGAATCTACACTGTATCAATCAATATTAATTATTTTGCTATGAAAAATGTGTCAGCCAGATGGCCAGTCATTTTGTATGATTTATGATATTTTAATTATAGGATGTAATTTACTTTTATTTGCCTTAGGTAATATATAATTTTGACAAATGAATAATTATCCTGTTGGTGGCAAATACTTTTCACCGCAACAAAAACAATAGATTTAGAGATGAGTCACAGATCACTAAAATGTGTATATTGTGCAGATTTGATGCAAGGTCTAACACTGGGGTCACTGTATAATTTAAAGTGGTGGCCATACGGATGAGGATTTTGTATATACTATCTATTTTAGATTTTTAATTTATAAAACAATTTCATCAAGGTTTCCTACTGGAAAAATCAATGAGAAACAACATATGCCAAGTGCTTGTTTGTAACTCAATAATTGGCAAAAGATTGATAAACATATAGAATGTTTGTTATTGTTAGTACAGTAACAAATTTTTTACACATTTAAAAAAAAAGTTTTTGCACTGTATTTAGTTACAAACATAGACTTAGCCAATGTTGTTTCACATTGATTTTTCAAGCAGGACGCCATGATAAAATAGGGGGTATTTGATTGTACACAACTAAGTACAAATTAATCCACTATCTCCCTAGGGAGATATTTGTATGTACACAACTAAGTACAGGTTGGGAGAGAGGTTTACACAAAACGAACAAAAAAAATGAAATACAATTCACAGCCTAACCATTGGTGTTTTAGTAAATACATTACATGACCTAACTATAATAATAGTGACTGCAAGACTTTTGGTTTTCGTTGGTTAAGATGGGGGGGGGGGGGGGGGGGGGCGCTAAAGAAGTATTACCTTGGACAATGCCCCTTTCATTAGGGACAGCAGGAAGATACATTGTATATGTCTATGATATGTACTCGTCAAAACTAACACATCACAAAGATCTGTATGTGTGTTTATGCATATGATCACTCATGCACTTCATATAACTTTATAGAAATGATTTTGTCATGTTTAATTGTGTTCTACTTTTGATGCACACGATATGGCTAAAACAAAAACAAAACAATACAATATAACTTATAAGGTTAGACAAAACAAACAAACATTGAAACAATAGGAATAAACAAGACATACAGTGGTCGTGGTAAACATTGGAGCACAAAGGGGAAAACCGTCTCCCGAATAAAGATCGAAACGTTCTTGTGTTGTTTTACCAAAACTCGCTAGCAGTAGTACATTTATATTTTGTAATATTAATCGACAGAGAGGGCAGCTGTGCTGTTTCTGAAGACTGCACACACATTGTGCGCAGTCTGGCGAAAGGGAAATGGTTTTTCCGTCAAATGCTCTAATTGCATACCTGGCTTTTAAAATTGCTTGAAGTGGCTACATCTTTGGTGTTCCAAGGCTTGTTTCAGTAGTACGATCGGAATTTTGAAAGACAAATAACCCTGGTCCGTAAAATTTTACAGGTTTTCTTATTGTCTTCTGTCGACGTCTTTTCTCGGTCTCACAACAAATTATGACATCATAGAGGCGCACTTTTAGAGTACACCATTCTAAATATTTTATCCTTCTGTTTATGACTTAAAGATACTGAAATTTCATAAATTATTACTCTTTCGTAGAAATAAATTATAATGCAGTTTATTTATTTGTATAACTTTCCAATTTTGATATTTTGAAAAAGTTAATATGCAATTTGTTGAACTGAAATAGGACGAACAATGTACTACAGATTAAAGTTCCGTCTTTCAACAGGAAGTTATAAACGATGACAGAATTTCTACGGACGGATAGAGTCGTGTTACCATCAAATTTACTCGAAAAATCAACGACATGGACAATGGTTCGTTAAGTGCTAATCACTTTACGGCTCTTCTATAACTGAAGCTTGGATAAATATTCGATTGTAGCGATTCATTTCCTGGGAAATCATTCTATTTTGATTGTGTATACCGTTTAGCATACTTGTATGAGTGGCTCGCAGGTTGCCAGTGCTGTTGCGGACAGCCTCGTGGACGAAGGTCACGTCAAAGATCTCATCGAGTCGTTCGCAAAAGTCAGATACAGAGCATGTGAGAGAGACAGTAAGGTGAGTGAACTTCAAATTTATCCGTGATTAACAAGCTGCCATGAAAAATTTATTTTGTGAATGCCAGTTGAGCGAACGTGTACCCACACAGATCCGTTGACGTGGGCGTGCACTATTAAACGCAACGTCCCAGGAGATATTTGTACCTGCAGTGGTACCTGTAACTGTACCGTGATAGTGTTGTGATACAATGTTGTCGCCTGCCTGGCATCTTAAATCAACGCATAAATATAGATATGTATTATTCAACTTCTCGACCACTGTTACATGCACACATTTAAGTATAAATTCGATAATAACAATTATTAAATCTAAATGTAAATCGTAATGTTTCTGTTTTCAGTTCGAGATAGTGGAAAGAAGATGTCTGCATTTGTTTGCCAAAGATTACAAGTATTCGGTATGTCAATATTTACTTCACATTACGAAAACTATGCCAAGTAGAGCAGAGAGATACCACTTTGATTTAGGTCGAAATACGTTGATCTGTTGAAAGTATTTGCTAACTTACCAATGTTTCAAATTCACATGTACATAATCATAATGTAATGTGATCTGATCTGATCATAATTGTCACCAGAAACGTGTTAATAGAAATCCCCTATTATTTAGGACACTATTATACTGTTGTATAGCTATTCTTAGCCAAAATAATAAAATTTAACACATAGTGATACTCCTTAAACCATGGATGGTTATATTTTCTGCATCCTATTTTTTGATGAAAAATGTGACTGAATAAATGAATTATTTTAGCTCTTTTTTAAACTCGACATCATAATGTATTCTTTCATGTTGAATTCAGTATTTGCTTCCATTACACTTTAGCCTTAGGTTTTTAAACCATCCACAATTAACTGATCATTACAGATCACCTAAGATGACAATACATTTATTGTTCGAGGGCAATGTTGTGACTCAAAAACTAGAAATGAGTAGGGTGATATGTATGAAACCTTTTACTGGGAAACAGTTACACTTACAGTCAATATTCCAATATGGAGTTTCACTTTCAATTACATGAATTAGTGACATACTAATTCTATTTCCAGTCAAGGGGATTTTGATTCACAAATGATGACACAGTGACATCTCTGCTGTTTACACTGTCACCGCAGTGCCATCTAAGTCATTACATTATGTATCCTCTGTGGTATATTTATTGTCATGAGAAATAATGATCAATTGCTCTGCATTATTCTGAAACTTGTCACTTTTTTGTCCAATGTCTGTCTGTACTTCAGAGGTTCTGTCGTTTGTTTTCTGAGTTTACATAATGTGCATAAAGCTTGTGTTTTTCTCAAACTACATGTATGTTTTTTCTGCAGGTTATTCACAATAGTAGTGGTGAACTCTGTAACCATTATCCATCCAAACTTATACTACTCGAATATGCATTACCTGTTGGCCATCCACCAGACCAGTAAGTTTGTCACATTTTAAATTAAAAGGAAAGAAATGAAAACAAAGGGGAAGGTCACAGTGAACAGAAAAATGTCCATGGTTCTGTTTAACAGGTGTTATAATTCAATATTAATTGTATTCATAACTTGGCTACCACCACATCCAGGGTTGATTTAGTGGGTCATTTACATATTTATTATGAGTCATCAAAAATGATCAAAGGTCTGCTTATCTTTGTCAAAGTGTAAACTATTTTGCACTAGTTCAGAACTAAACTAAAGGTAGTGTACATTTTGTATATGTTGCCTTGAATGACTAACACTACTACACTATTCAGCTATCCTAACTGACATTTTGATTTTTTTTTAAATTTTCACTCATCCAAATTCAAAAAATCTAAATGTCAATTATGAAAGCTGAAATAGTGTAGTAGTGTTAGTCCTTCAAGTGTACAGGTAGGCTACATTTATGATAGCTGAAATATTGTAGTAGTGATAGTCCTTCAAGACAGCGCTTTCAGCGCTTTTGAATATTAATAAATAGAAAAGGCGCTTTAGAAAATAAATAAACTTTAAGACAGCAGGTAGGCTACAGTTAAGATAGCTGAAATATTGTAGTAGTGTTAGTCCTTCAAGACGGCAGGTAGGCTACAGTTAGGATAGCTGAAATAGTGTAGTAGTGTTAGTCCTTCAAGACTACAGGTAGGCTACAGTTAGGATAGCTGAAATAGTGTAGTAGTGTTAGTCCTTCAAGTCTACAGGTAGGCTACATTAAGGATAGCTGAAATAGTGTAGTAGTGTTAGTCCTTCAAGACAACTGGTAGGCTACTAAAAACATAAATAAATTACCTAGTATATTTCAGTTAAATCCCTCAGCTGTTGTTATAATAGGGTTCAGTTAGTAACATACAGACAGACTTATCATAGGACTACAGGAGGATGTTGTATATTGGTATTTCCATCTCCTTGTCCAAGTCAACAAGTGATGGGTGTATACAATAACAGCTAAAGTAGGCTGAGTAATATAGTTGAAATATACTTGGTAAATTAATTTCGCTCTGAGGACTAATACAAAATACATTGTATGATTCTGAGCAAGGAAACAATGTTTTTAGTTGTGAAGTGTAACCTAATATTTACTTTATGTTGTTAGCATGGATACTTTATCCAGACTTAGCACACTTGTGAAATTACGATTTTTGCCAAGTAGTGCTGTAGGAATTTGTAAGATACTAAATTGTTTCCCGTCTAGAATAATTGTTTTTTGCCATAACACAACTGTTCTCAGTCAATGCATCATCTTATTGTAAAGTACTAGAATTTAGATTTTTGAAAATACATTGTCAAGTGATTGTTTTGGTGTTGCCCATTGCATTTACAGTGTTGAAAGTCTGTATGACCTTCCCAAAATCCAAGATCTGATTACAAAATCACGGTTTGCAAGATGCCGGTCACGGTTTGTGATGCCAGTCATACTGTACGAAGGAAAGGTAAGTCATGCACAAATTATTAGACTACTGAAGAAGTAGGATCATTTCTCACTGACAGACACTGAAAGTGATGTCATGCTACACATTTGGATATCTATTGTAGTCACATTTCCCTTTATCACATCAACTTGTCACTTTTCTACTCTTTTCTATCATATGAAAATGAAAGGAGAACACCTATTCATTATAAGTGACCCAGCTGACATTGCAGGAAATCGTGTCTACCCATGACAGTACTGCATTGACCTGCAGATGACCCCAGAAGTGAACTTTGACACAGTTGTCTTTTCATGCCCACATTGGCTGCTTGTATTTTGTTATCTGGCTGAGTCATACAGTTTAGAGATATGCTTTATTGACTTTGAACATTTGCCAAGTTTCACTCTGCAGTGTTGTGCATAGCTATGCTGTGTTGTAAACCCTATATTTGGCTCTGTTTTGGAAGTTAAATGATGTATAGTGTCACGTACCTGTGCCATTTCATACCATTACAGTATTGATAAGGGGAGGTGTGGCAACACATGTGTCAGATGTGGAATTACATCAATCAAAGTGACTTAAATGAATTCAGTCCACTGAAGCATTTGTACAGAACATTTTGGCATGAAACACATTCTGATTATTACCTTAATAACAATCAAACAATTCGATACGATAATATCATGGTGGCTAGTGACAGATTTAATCTGATATGGAAAGCAAAATACATATTATCTTTTACCTCTCCATACAACTAGGAATTCTAAATCTAAAATGCACATCCCTAAGACTTATTTGTTAGAGATCACACCCAATACATAGATTTCATTATTGTTGCATTCAAATTAAATCAAGTACCATGGACATTAATAGATAAGAAAACATGCAAATGCAAATTGGTGACATTTATAAGTATCAATTTAGATTGTAGTCTGGCATGATTGTTATGTAAATAATCATAATAGGTTTGACATTTTAAATTGTTGTTGACTCTAATGAGGACAGGCAACAACATTGAAAACTGCTTATTCATCATACAAAGTACATGACCTTCAATGACCCTGGTAAGAGAGAACACACTATAATGTATACAAGTATGTATTTATGCATGAACCCTTTACAATGTCTGACATACTTTCCCATTGTTCTCCTTTTTTTTTTGCTAAGAGTTAATTCCTCTTTTGAGAATCTATTCATCAAACTATTTCAGACATTTTGTTTGCCTAATTAGCATATGTATGCATATCCTTACACTAACTAATATAATGTTACTCTGTTGTAACATTTTGTTTGTTTAATTAGCATATATGCAGATCATCACACTAGCTAATGTTACTCTATTGTAACATTTTGTTTGCTTAATTAGCATATATGCAGATCATCCACACTGTCTTCTGGAGCTGAGATTTATGGCCGATCAGGCTACGACTACTTTTTCACAGGTAAGGAGATAGGATTATGGAATGTTAATGAATACCATCTTTCTCTGTCTGGCTTGCTTTTGTTTGATTTGAATGCCAGAAAATCTATCATTACAATGGCTACTCTAAACATAGTGATGTGGGTACAATGTAGATTTCACACGATTTGATTTCATTCAATTTGGTATGATTTAATATTGATTTTAAATTGACAGATATAGAATGATTAGACTTCATTTGGTTTACATGTAATTTGATTTGATTTGATGAGATTTGACAGAATTTGGTATGGTTTGATTTGATGAGATTTGATGAATTTTCACTGAATTTAATGTGATTTAGCCGAGTTGATTTGATCTTGTAGGAGGAATCCATAACAGCAAGTACTGTCCTTAACATGTATTCATTACATGTAAACCCCCAATTCTGCTATTGCCACTATCTTTTACTTGGACTTCCTCTGAAAAAGTTTTTAGATATGTGAAAATAAGGGAGAAACATAAACAAATCTTTGCAAGGAAAATAAAATCAGACCTCCTATTGTATTAATGTTGTTTTGTGTCACTAAACTATTATTTATGTTGGTTTTCTTATCTTACATTTATTATCAACTTTGTAACAGGTGGCAATGGTGTACCACAAGATGAAGTTCCTGATTCTGACAATGATTCTTTACCAAATCCATCATCTGGCAGGTAAAAGACATTACTCATATTTCCAGCCCATTTTGGATGTTTTGTATAATTTCAAACAGATCAGATATATATTCTTCTTAGAAAATACTTGATACATCTACTGCTAGCAATTGGGCTGGTAAATGAAAGATGAATGTTTTTCAAAATGAACTCCAAGACAGTAGTACCTTCTGTAGTTGTTGTTTAGAATCAGATACAAGGAATGGAAGAGCAACATGTATCCAGTTGTCATATTTGGTACCCTTTGGACATCAAATGAAAGCGTTTGGAGTATAATTGTCAATTTATTACTGTAAGATGGTGCTCAGAATTTGCAAGAGGATTGTGTAGCCTTGTTTGTTCACAGAGCAGAGTTGGGAATTAGTCATCTATTGACATGTCATAAACTCTTTGATAAATCATTGTTCTAGATGTTAAAAAATAATGGGGGTATGTGTAGCACAGTTTCCCTGAGTGGTTTAACAACATAAAATTAGGATTATGTCACAATGTCTATAAGTACTCCTTTTTTTAGCACCCATAATGCCAAAGTATAAATGCAAATGCATATTGATTGAACAGTTATTCCACTGTTCTGCAATCTTCAGAAAGAGGGATATTGTTAGATCACAAGGTAGTACAGTCTGTGTAGCCATGGTCTAAGTTGAATTAGAGCATAGTCTCATTCTAACAACTGTGGTATTTCACTGAATCAGACACTAATGACAGCAAAGAGACAAAACTGCCACTTCAGTAGTACCCCTTGTCATGTATGCTGGTGCTGGTATAATCAACCACCCCTATACATACCTCTGTATCACTGGATACCATACATGTACTTTAATCTACTGGTAAATAATTATACTCATTAGCACTGATTTAATACAACCTGTATTATGCAGGTATGTCTTAATGTACGATGTAATCTATCTTGGGTATACTGTAATTATTACCTAAAACTAAAACTGTAGATCTTGTAAAGGAGACATAACATATGGAAATCTTGCAAAACACATCATTTTTCCAACACACCTTTATAGTGTTATAGCCATTCTATTAAGTACTAATTGATTATAGAGTAAAAGTTAATAAGTGCTCATACTAGATTGACCTAGTAAAATATTGGTGGTCATGAACAAGAATTAAAAGTTTACTCATAATTATGTGGAAATTACAAATTAATCTCTCTCTTGTTTGTCTGGGAAATCTACGGTAGTTGATCTCCGCAGGTGGCAAAAAATTAACACATTCTCGAGAGATGGATTGAGGAGTTCAATTGTGTTGTCGCAGGGGGTTGGGGTTTGAGGACAGTTTGAGGTTTAAATAACATGGTTTGAGGTGAAACCATGGATATTAATCTCTATCCACACAAAAAGTATATTAATATTTGAAATCGAACCATATTAATAATGGAACCATATAAATACTGAAATGGGTTTTGTATGGATACAACCTGATATATGAGAATTTACTTGTTTTTGGTTGTAATATAAATGGGTGTAGTTATGATTAAAAGTCAAAGATAATGTTAAATATTGGGTTTGATTTCTTGGTTGCAGCGACTGGCAGTTGTTTGACAGAATTCGTGGTCAAGACATCAAGCTGTTAAAGACCCTATCAGTGTCATATATCTGTGATCTCATGATGGAACAAAAGAAAGTCAAATTTGGTATGAAGTAAGTATAGTTTACACTCGTATTGGTTCAAGCTTATTCTTTGGAGCACAAAATGACATGTAACCTCTCTATTGATG
Source organism: Glandiceps talaboti (assembly GCF_964340395.1). Taxonomy (NCBI): domain Eukaryota; kingdom Metazoa; phylum Hemichordata; class Enteropneusta; family Spengelidae; genus Glandiceps; species Glandiceps talaboti. Next base: position 3,029,749 of record NC_135549.1, on the reverse strand, counting down.
TCATCAATTGTTGATTTCCATATTAATAAATTATGTCCTATAACATTGCAACTTTGTGGAAACAATATATTAGCTGACTTGCCATCCTGATACAATAATGAAAGATTTCATCATAGACTACTTAGCTTGAATGAGTATTATTACATATGTACCAGAGATTACTTGCACAATTTGCCATTTCAGATAAACATATGTAATAATAACAGAATCCCCCATGCCATGTGAGTTCCAGTGTGGGTACTCAGGGGTATTTGCACTGGTGCTTGCAGTGTTTACTGCTGCATTTTCACTCGCTACGCTTGTGAAAGTATGGGGACAGAGAACACTGCAAGCATTCATGCAAATATGCAAAACTTGTGCATGATGGGGTTATGTCATAGTATGGTTTTCATACATGTATGTGTATGTGTATGGTATTGGTTTCATATCTATTTGGAAGTATATCACATTTTCACTTCTCAACGTGGTACAAAATTTGGTGTGAATTTCTAACGAAATGCTAACTTTGTAATTCCAAGTGGGTGTGTGAAAATATTGCAAAATATAATATATAATATAACCAACTGACATGCACTTGTAATCAAGGAAGCATAATGACAGTTATATGTAGTATTGATAGAAATACAGTGAAATGCATTGAATTGTTTTGTGGTCACCAATTATCACATACACAAGAAGTGATTACCCTTTAACCAAATAACAGATTACTTTGTTATAAAGAGCCAGGCGAGACTGTCAAGTAGTGGGTGCAATAATATGTTGTTAACCCAGTGTGATGTAAACCCTGAGAAAAATTATTAAGAGACCATAACATTGAATGAGAGATATTAGACTGCATGTACTTTGACAGAAGGTTTATCAAAGTTCATAGTCCAACAACAATGGGGTGATGCAGTGTAGATATTGTGAGGATCAGAACTTGAAGAATGGCAGTGATTTTATCAATATTTCCAGTACCAAAATAATGTTTTATTAAATAAAAAAAGCTCTTAGGCAAGTTAATAAAATAATCTCACTGCCTTTTTTGGTTATAATGTGTAATCACTTAGTAATAGGAGGTTATTTTATGTTTCTGTTGTGTCAGAATAGACATAACAAATGAACATGTTGTTATATTATGTAAAAGAGTAATCCGTTAAACATCTGTAGCCAGATCTATAGCTTCAACAACTAGACATGTTGAATTTTGCTAGTCTGGTAGGTTTGTGTAAAACATGGTGAAATTATGCAATGAATGTGAAACTGATTATAGAATGTTTTCACATATAGAGATATTTGTCTTTCTAACGCAATATCTATGAGACTGAGAATTATTTCTAAATGTGTTTTGTTTGTCTGATTCAGTCTGTGCTACAAATATGCATCCTTCAATCTCAATGCAGTCTAGGGCAAGACTAAAGAACATTTGGCCCAAGGTGTATGTTTTGTAGTCATAACAGTCTCTTGGTAGTTTCACCATGTTTGAGTTCCAAAACTACAATGGCACCGTAGGATTAGAGATATTTAGTGCAGGGCCAGGATAATAAAATGACTGTTCTGACTTTTAGTGGATAACTGTGAAATTGTTATCATTTAGTCTTTCAGATTCACCCACACATCAAATTTAATAAATAAGTTCAAGAACACGGTGTATTGTTTTTTTGTCATCTCTTTCTTCTAGTGTTACATCATCAGAAAAAGCAGACAAAGAACATAGGTATAGTGACTTCAGTCTGCTGTCATTGCCGTATCCTGGATGTGAATTCTTCCGAGATTACAAAGACAATTCATATATTGGTGAAGGTTTGGTGTTTGATTGGGGTCAGGTAAGTCATGTTGTGGTTTCTCATGTCACATGATATACCACCAGATGATACAACACATAGGAAGTCAATGACCTATGAACTCTGACCTGTATCCAGTTTCATTTTAGACTAGTATGTACTGTATATTCAGTGTCAGCTTCCAGTTTTGATAGACCTTGATATTTCAAGCATCACATCATGAATGCCAGCAGTGATAATAAGAAATACTTTATTGATCTGAAGAAGGGAAATTGTAAACTGCCAACAGTTCACCAAACTAAAAACAGATTGCATAGATATAAACACAGATCCTAACATGTGTAATAAGAATGAATGACTAAAAACACAAATTGCATAGATGTAAACACTGATCCTGACATGTACATGTAGTAAGAATGAATGTGTACAACAGTGTATTTGACAAGTATGGTACTAAGACCCATACAATTGAATGTTTTCTTTTCTTCTACCTTTACATATCACTATTATAATTAAAACTATGTGACAGTGATGCCAGCAATTAGAAAATCTCTTTCTTTACTTTTGTCTTCAGGGTTTTGTAGATGCCAACTTGTTGATACCACAGAGATGTCAAATGGAGAAGCTGGGAATAGATTGGACCAAATACAGAGTAAGTTCCTCAATTCAATATTTTTCCCACTTTGCTTTCCATCCATACAAACCTAGTGAAAAAGTTTTAATCTTGATAGATTGGACCACAGAGAATAAGTTCTTGACTGTCTCTCAATTCAACTTTTATTTCAAATAAATTCATAAAATCTGGTGAATGTCATTTTTGATACATCTCTAAGTATGAGTGACGTTAACTCCTAGATTACAATATAGTATTATGGCCCAGGTATCTTCTGTATGACTAAAAAATGGAATTCAAAGGTTGCTATTCGTAGTGTGTTGTGGTAGTGAAAAGTGTTGTATGGCCACCATGGCACTCACTAAATGTATTATCCCCCCCCCCCCCCCATTATGCCTCTCACTGCCATGATACTGTGTACACTAGCTTGATATAAATGTATTATGCAAAGGTATACATTCAAGTAAAATGAATTATCATACTGAGTAAACAGTCCTCTGTTTGGTTTGACTGTAATCTATAGTACCTGATGCTGTGATATAGTATTACTGTCATGAGAAAACACACATATGAAGAACAATTGACCAGAATAAATTTAAAATATTTCATGTACATGTATGTATATTTGTGTGATGAAAATAGATTCAGTTGTAAAGCTAATAAAAACATGAATAAGTGACAAAACAGGTGGCAACAGAAATCGTGTGGTGCAGTGCAGTGCAGTATAGTGCAGTATAGTGTAGTGTAGCATAGGGAAGTTATTGTAGTTTATGAGTATAATAATTATTGCCAACAATGGGTTTTAATCATTGTCAAATAGAATAGTGGTCTGGAAATCATCCTCAGTGTATATAAGTATGAATAGAATTTGATAACAGATAACAATAGGTATACATGTAATGATATTTGTTTTGTATTGTAGGGAAGTTTTTGTAGTTTATGAGAATAATAATTGTGATATCAATGGGTATTGATAATAATTGTCAAAATAACGTAGAGAAAAAGTCATAAATATGACGTGATGATAACGGTTAATGATATTGGGTGTGTATTGGGTGTGTAGTTATGGGAGGGGTCATCTTTGCTTACGTTACCATGTACAAGAATGTTAAACCTTGTATGTATCCAATGACTAACAGCTGTGCAGTCAACAATATACTATGATGAGAGTGTAGGGACCTTGCGGTCAAGGTCATAGGCTCAATCATTATCAACATCTGTGTGTGGTCACTATAGTATATGCGTTGTGATGTCAAGTGATTTGTGCATTCCTATACTATCAAACTATCACTTCCATTGCTGTGAGCTATATAGGCATAGTTTATGGGGTTACTTGGCCAACCATAGACAGTGGATGGGGCAGCCTTTTCCCCCTCCACTATCTATGGTTTACTTGCTATTCAAAAAACAATGTTTTGTCATGGAATAAAACATTATGTTAGTTGTATTGAAAACTCCATATGGTGTCAATTATCTGTTATATACTAGGTATGTTTTTGGAAAATACTTGTAGCTTTTTCTCCAAAGTTATCTGCTGTTCATGTATGTCTGTAGTTAATTTGATTGTAATTTGTGGTTGTCAATATTCCAAGTCACTCAATAGGTCAGTGTTGCTTGAAAAACTTAATTACTGAACTTAGGTCTTAGCTGATGTGCTGCTATAGATCAGTGCTAGGGGTAATAATTGTAAAAGCGCTTTGAACACAGAGTGGGAAAGTGCTATGTAAAAACCAACATTATTATTATTATAATTATTATTATTATTATTATAATACTGCTTATATACTGAATATTTATCATTTTAATATCTTTTGTTTTCACAGAGTTGGGACTTAGTCACAATCACACAAAATTATTTAAAATTACTTTTGCACCTTTTAAGAGATGGTAAGTAGTATATAGTGATTTATTAAAAGCTTTCCTACATGAGGTTTTCATAGTGTCAACGTTTTGTTACCTGGAACTGAAAGTTAAGTGAACAGATGTTTGCTATGTTCTAAAATAAAGTTAGAAATTAAACATATCAAAGTGAGAGAATGTATTATATCACAAAGTTGTGAGACGTGATTTGAAAAAGGTTTTAAAGAAATCAAATATGATTTAGATAAAACTGAAAAACATTGAGAGATATCTTATCAGTAACCATAGTTTATCAACTTGATAATGAAGTGCTGATATTAAACAAGGCACAACTTTGTTACAATTTCAAAAAGAACAAAGATAACAACTGTAAAAACATTTGTTGACTCTGTAAGTAGAAATTATGAAACCATGAATATTGCAACAATACATGTAATAATGTGGTGTGAAACCAAACACCAACTGTACTAATAATAAACACCACAGCAATGTGTTCCTGCACCAGTCATAATCATTATGCAGTATTCCATAGAAGAAAATCTTATAAGACCACTGTTAGATTTGAATGATAACATGAATTATTTTTGCCCATTCTGTTTACAGAAGAAAAATCAGGTCTTTTGGTTCACTGTATCTCAGGCTGGGACAGGACTCCTCTCTTTGTATCCATATTGAGACTGTCACTGTGGGCTGTAAGTGTGTTTTCAATACTTGATTCTGGAATAGAAATAAAATACTGACTACCTGTATTAGTCTATGTTCTAAATTATGATAGATTTATCTAGCCATGCCTTACCAGCATGAAATGATCACAGCACCAATGTAGTAAGTCTTTACAAGAAGGCTGTACAGATCAGAAATATCAGTTTTCACTACAGTACTCATTTTGGTACACATTCCTGATCAAATCTAAGCACAGACAAACCCCAAGACATTAATGCTTTTCGTGCTTTATTACAAATATTGTTGACCTGTGACATCATTTGGCCTTGAACAGGACAAAATTTGTCAAGATCCTGTATTGACATATCATGATGTTTGAAATAGATGAGATTTGTTGTTTATAATCACATGATTATGTTTTTGTTGTTGTTTACACAGGATGGCAAGATTCATCAGTCGCTGTCAGCCATTGAAATACTGTATCTAACTATAGCATATGATTGGCTGTTGTTTGGGTAAGTTGTCATCAAATTCAATGATATAAGTTGATGTCAATTGACAGACAATAGGAGGTAGTTGTTGGCAGTCTATTGTCATGCTATTACTACTAGTATGATATGAACATTTAAACATCAGTCCATAATTGTATTGATAAAATGTCAGAAAAATGATCCTGTTTTTCATTTACTCTTTGTTGTTTCTTTTCAGACATCATTTAAGTGATAGACTTGTCAAAGGAGAAGAGGTAGGTACTTTGGTTACGTTTATCAGCTGATCATACCAGATATAGGTTTACTGAGCACACATGTATATGTACATACACAACTAGATACACTTACCTTGCATTACATGTGGTACATATATGTATGTACTATGTGTGTAGCCTTTTCTTTCTCCAACTAGGTCTTGTATTGCCCTGATCTGAATGATAAATAATATTTAAACCCATTGCAAATATCTCAAAACATTGAACCCAATTGAGTTCTGTTTATTCAAGTTACTTCAAATTTAATCTGTTTTTCTCAATATGAACTAAAATTTGAAATTAGCATTAAAAGTCACTTCAATATTTCTAGGTACAAAATGTATGCTCACATGTTTTTCTCTTTTTATCCTACAGATTTTCTTTTTCTGCTTCAATTTCCTGAAAGACATAGTTTCAGATGAATATTCTGTTAATCACCAAAACCACAGGTGAGTGTTTAGTTGGTGAAAAATAAAAAGTGTAACTGTATGTCTGAATTACACAAGTGTAGAACTAGTCACTATACATATAGTATTAATGTCATGCAATGCTTTTATTTTGCTCTAAAGTATTCAAAAATGTGAATGTTAAAACCAATAGACATAAACATACCGTACAGAACAAAAAGAATTTATATGTTTAGCTACAATTTGTGCAGTAGAAATAACAACATCAAGTCATTTCCAAAGACAGCTTAATTTAATGTCAACAATATAATACTGATCAACAGATGTTACAAGGTGTTGATATCAATTATGTTTACTCCAGTATAGACATATTACATATACTGAGTTTATATATACATACACAATATACTGATCAACAGATAATGACATATATCAAGGTGTACTCAATGACAATGTATTCAAAAACTGTAGTTGGCCAACGATAAATTGATTCATTATAATTCATGCTGGGAATGTTGTAGAAACAAACATGTTATATTAAAGTGACTTTATTTTTCATTTTTCACCAGAACTATTAACAGATATGATTCTGATGGCCAATTTGATCAAATGGTACTGCTTGGTAAGTATGTGTGGATACTCATGTAGAGTTGTGCTGTGAGGAATTGGGTTGTAGAATGGAAGGAAGAGGGCAAGTGTGGTACTTTCATATACTCTTGTTTGACCAGTTTACTGGATGATACAGTCAGCCTCTGCTGTACCACTATAAAAAAGTACATACATAGATGACATGGGTTGTATAGCCAACACACTGGCATTCAAGGTAAAATGTTTAACTGTAAGTATATATGTTTAACAGAGAACTAAACAATATAAAAAACATAGATTTGTTAACCAGTTTGATAACCCAAGCTTCAAGCCTCGCAATGTTCATCCAAACCATAGAGACATTTCCATTGTATCATTTTAGCATATCAGATTTATGGGACTTTAGCATACGAGTCACAGTGGCAGGAGTATACACTATGAAATGTTTGTTTTGATGTTGTAGATTCAGAAGACATAAACCGACAACGTTGTGGTAGTACAACTAGTCTTAACAGTGCTAGTAGTATCACCAGTGTTAGCAGTAATAGTTCACCTATTGTATTTAATGTCTTGGAGAAACCAGATGAAGATGATCAACAGAATGAAAACAGGTGGGTACACCTTGATATGTCTAATGTAGAAGAAACTGCCATTAATGTTCTACTTATGACAATAGAAACCACTTAATCCTCTTGCTACTGGGGACTGGGGTGGCGGTGGGGGTGGGGTTATTTCTTTGTACATAAAAAAATAGAAGTTGGAAAAATCTGGATAAATCTGAAACAGAACTTCTTGTGGATCAACAACATTTCACTACTAAGCTGCTACATTTTATTGTCTGACAAGACAAAAATATTACCAACAAGCAGAGGTACATTTACGTGTTATATGCACCCTTAAAAGGAAATGTGGCTGTTACATTTTGTTACAACTGTATATGTACATTTATAGCAATGTTAGTCAAACCTTGCATACTGAATGCCTACACCTGTCAAACTCGTACCAATACTTGAATAATAACCAAACTTGTACAGTTATCACAAACAAAACAGTTATCATTAATCAACCCCAGTTTGTAATTTATCTTATTTTCAGTCCATGTTTGATAAAAAAAAAAAACTTAAACTGCACAAGTTCTCATTTCACGTAATTTCCTGTATAGTATTTGAATATTACAATGCATAGTTGAGGTCCTGAAATGCAAGCATGTATGATTTTATAACGTAATATCCATCATTTGATTTTTATAAAAATATGAATTCCACTGTAGCAATACTGACAAAACTCTGTACACCATGTGAATATTGCTTCCAAATTTACAAATAGTCACCAACACTAATGTACTGTATCCAATAAATTGAGTTTGTCTTAGATTCCTTGCAATAGCTATAATAATGATTACACTGTGGAATAATTTGTAATTTGCAATTTTTAAGTAAGTTGTAAAACACTATTGGTGGTATTTCTTATTTCAGTTTTGTGTCTAGCAGTACAAGTACAAGTTCTGTTATCTACAAACCATTCAACAATAACTCTAATGCTAATGCCACTGGTGTTAACAGTCCAGGGGATAGACTGGGAACTAGTCCAATGGCAGTACCAAAAACACACAGGAAATGTTCAACAGATGCAGTAAGTGTAATACAGATACTTTAACTTTTATTTTATATTCAGTACATTTAGTCTAAAATTTGAACACTGCACTGAGCACAGTAGTTTGACATTTAATATTTTGTGTATATCTATGTAAGGTGTATATCTCCCTCTAGTTGCACAATATCAGTTGACATAAATACACATGATACTGTGAGCTCTATTTCTTTTGTCATCTCATTTCACATTATCAAATATATTTACCCAATTCTTGTACCAGTAGATAGTTGTTGGCACTCTGACCTTTATGGTGGAGACTTTTAGAAGAAATTTTGCAGTAGCATTTAACCAGTGTGTAGTTTCTTTCTGCAAATCATAAATCGTTGCCTTTTTTCTCAGTTGTATTTCTTTATTCATTGCAGACCAATTGTAAATCAGCTGCATCATCTGATTGTGGCAGGTAAGAGTCAATTTTACGTAATTTGAAAGAAAAACGTATAAAGATTTTATGGATCTTAGATGGTAGGAAATCTGTCATATTCTCCAACATTTATTGTCATGTTCCAGTCTTAAAGATTTAAATGGATGTATATTTGATGTAATGCATTGTGACCAAAGTGATATTATGTACAGAAAATGTTAAAAGATATACCCTTTGTTCATTTCTTAATACCTTCTTGTTGTGATGAATATTTGCAATCATAGCAGACTCTTATAGGTGTGACCTCCAGCTTTTACCTGAATTTTAAGTGAAGATATGATATCCAACAAACTATGTCTGTGAACTGGTAGTGTAAAATTATGATCTTGACATGACTTACAGTACATCACTACTTGTCTGTTACTTTAGTTGGCAGATGATCTCCAAGAATGGAAGCTGTAAGGATTTCACATCGTCATCGTGTAGTTGTACTACAGATAGTGGTAGTAGCAATGGTAGTAGTGGTGGTAGTAGTTCAGTAGCCAATCACAGCTCAAGGTAAGATGATGTCATCGTTATCATTGGTAGTAGCAATGGTAGTAGTGGTGGTAGTAGTTCAGTAGCCAATCACAGCTCAAGGTAAGATGATGTCATCGTTATCATTGGTAGTAGCAATGGTAGTAGTGGTGGTAGTAGTTCAGTAGCCAATCACAGCTCAAGGTAAGCTGGTGTCACAATATGTTATATTGTCAAACAGTGACAACATCATTGTACAGTAAGTGAACCAGATTTGGGATACAATTATTGCTTTTGATATTTGAAGTTGAAAACAACTGCTTTGTGGTAAGATACTTTGTACCTTCACCCATTGTATGCTGTGTGAAATTGTAAGTTAACTGTTCATTGTCTCTCTAGGTTTGATAAAAAGTGGAATATGAAGTTTTCTGTTAATCTGACAATATTAGTAACAAAATATCAAAAATACCACACTTGTGTCACACAGGTCAACAGTTGACACACTTACAGGACACAGTGATTCTGCATATGATAAAAACAAACCTTCCAATAGTTCCTTTTATACTCAAATATCTCTAATCCTGATGTCACAGTTTCCTTCATTTTGGACAAGAGTTAAATATAGTGGGATGCACATAAAAAAATAAAATATTATGTACATTCTTTAGTTTTGCCCTCAAAATGATTTCATTGATTGACTGGCTAAATCATGAGTTGCTGAGCTGGGCTGAGCTGAGCTGGAAAATTGAATATTGTCTAAGCCGATTGTTCTTCAGTTTTGCCCAAAATCAAACCAGGGACTGTAATGGTTTTATGAATTATTCAAAGGTAAAATAAACATTGTTTCTGAGCAACTGTGCATTTCTCATTCCTTAGTGCTCCTGAAGAGTCGTCTCGCCATGAAAAACTGAGTAGCGTACGGACAGCGTTTATCACTATGTATGGGGAAGTGGTAGGCCTTAAGAATGGATATGGATCAGAAGCTGGTGTGTTGGGATATCTGGTGGACAATCTCAAAGGAATCAAGAGTAGATTGTTTTAAGTGTCTCCCTAGAAACCGTCAGTCAGTCAGTCAGTCAGTCAGTCAGTAAGTCAAAAATTGACTTAACAGGTGTTTCTATGGATATTTACAGTATTTTCAGTGAAAAATTTTTAAATGCCGAAAAGTTCCAAGAAAAAAAAAAGATTTGAGAAATATATTTACTTGAACAGAAAAGTGGAGTCCAAGCATGAAAATATGTTTGCCCTTGCTGTGTTGTGTTCAATTATGGGTCCTAGCACACAAGTGTCTGTAACCATCTAGTATTTTGCTTTTGTTATGAATGGGCTACCTAGGGAGCCAGACCCTCATTATTGTATGCAGTACATATTGTGAGGCCTTATAAAACTATTCATAACAAGAGGTTATCAGTAAATTTGAATACCAGAATAATACTTATAACCATAGATAAATACTATTTTGCCCCACATCAAGCACTAGATTTGATAGAGGACAAATTGCAATCACAAAGTAACAGACGCCCTCCTAGAATACAGTATCAAAGTGATATGGGCCTTTACTCATTTAAAAACTTCTTTGCATTTATGCTTTACAGAATATGGCAAGAAAAGAAATGCCAATTTGCAGTTAATGAGGATTTTAGAATTGTATTTCTATAAACATTGCATTAACAGTGGGTACCGTACAGAGTTTGACTTGCTATAAGACACTTGGTAACATCCACACCCCCACACCCCAGAAAGGGTCAGGTTTATTAAATGCTGTTCTGACTGAAAAAAAAAATTGCATAAAGTTACCATTTCTGTTGAATGTGATTGTGCCATGATGTAAACAGATCTTGCTTTGCAGATGACCATATTTGTGATGGTGCCAGTGAAATTCTAAAAAACAAATTTTCATTCTACTGGTTAATGCCATCCTTTGGAACTTTGACATCACATGACATCGTGTTGATGTTAATAAGGTGATAATATTAGCAAACATTACAAGATGGTTACATACATTTAACTCCCTACACCTAGAATGCTGAAATAATTATTGGCAACATGCACAACATTTACTATCCGATACATTTTATTCCAGAATGCAGTGTTGATGCTCTTTTTAGGGAACACAGTTTTATTTTGACATGAAAAATTGCCTTACTGAATCATAGTGCTGTTGTATCCTGGGCTAGAATGTATCTATTCAGAAACCGTCACATTGATTTCTTATGTGGTAAATGAATTTGTACCATAATGCTGCTCATAAAATTATGGACATATTGCATGCATATGGTATCTAAGGGTGGACAGTGTTGCAAATGTCAGTATGAGAAGTCTATATGGTCACTACTGAATGTCTAAATATGGGCATTACATCATGTCCAAATATGAACATGGTGGCCTTCATATCACAGTTGGAACCTGTCCAAGTTTAGGTCTAGTGTTCATCATCTCAAAATATGGATACCAATGGTTATGTCCATATATGGAGATGATGCTTCTCAACTGATTTAAATATGGAAGTCTTGGCATTGCCCATATTTAGACATAGAGCTTGTGATGTGCCAGCAATCAAGGGGTTCATTATACTTCAATTTTTAAGTCAGAACAATGATCAACATGCTTTATTTAGAAGTCAGCATCAAGGTGCATATTACTGGCACACACTCTGTAGAATTTCACAAATTTTTATTTCTTACTTACCTTTGAATTCAACAGAATATTTGAAGTATCTGTAACTTGGTCTTACCTGTTGTCCTTTGATTTGACTAGTAACATGTAGTAATGCTCCTAGATCAATTAATTCTCAAGTACTACTTCTGATTGTTGATAATTTGGTCCAAGAAAGTGATGTGTATTTGTTAGAGAGATCATGTTTCAGTGCAATAATAGTTAAATTGGTTCCTGACAAAAATAGGAACTTGAGGCAAAGGCCCATAGAAATTGTTTACCTTTTCTCTGTAAATGTTGACTTGTGTATGTTTGTCATGTTCTGCTTGAATCTGTACTTTAGTTGGTGTATGAATCATTTTGTTATCTTCTTCTTATACATAGCATATCCTAGAATAGCAAACTGCATGCTCTAAACATCCAGTAATATAGTCTAGACAAAGTTCTCTGTTTTGCATCTTTCAAGTAAGGTCAAAGGATAAAGGTCAGAGGGCAATGACCACAGGGAGTCACTGGGAATTGAAAAGTTATCATCCAGACCACAATTTTCCTACCTGCACTAGAAGGATATTTGAAAACAACATAATCTCTCTCACTGTTAAAATAAGAAACGTTCAATTTCTTGGTCGACACATTGACTTCTGCTTGATGCTACACATGCATTACATATACTGTAGATGTATTTGACAATAAGTCGGCCTTCTTGTTCTAATATGACCTAGCAGGAGATGAAATGATATTGCAGGTACCAAGAATTAAAAGTAATGATTTGTAAATTGTATGCAGGAACTGATAAAAAAACAAATACTTGAAAAAATAAAGGAAATCATAGAACAATCTCAAAGCCAAAGTTTGTGTTGGCATTTTAGTCCACATATTTGACCACAAAGACATCCAACTACACTAACTTGTGTAATTCCTCCCAAAGGGCAACCATGTGTATGCTAGATGCAAGACAGATAACTTACTACACACTCTTCTATTCTAAGTAGCATTGAATGAATATTTGTCAATACAGGGGAGTTTGCATGTACATGTATACTGTTTTTTTTGAATTTGAAAATAGCTCAGAATTAATTTCAAAGAACTAATATGCTTTTTTTTGTCTGTTGTTTAAAAATTAAGATATTGAAAAAAAAATGGACTTTTTCTGTCAGTCTTGAGACAGCGTCATTCCAAAAGTGGTAATATAATCTCTTGTACAGTTCTTTCTCTCTCTCCTTTTTTTCACGAGATATTTACTTCACAACTTTCTAAAAGACTGATTGTGTAGATTTTATTTCCTTCTTGAGTTGTGCAGTTCTTTCACTACTCAAACTTCATGAAATTATAACATTTTTTTCTGAAATATTTTGTATGATATGACAACATTACTATTTGGTGTGAGGACATCTGTTTCCATTGCTGTGGCAAGTGTCTTGGGCAATTACAAAGCCCTGTATAGTCAACCCCGACAGACAAAAAAAAATCTGATCTTTAGTTTTGCTTGTTTTCAAAAAGCAATATCTAAGTGGCAAAGATGTGCTATTGTGGAAAAAAAAGAGTATTGCACCCAAGCTAGAACCAGTATCCCTATCAGCCAATTTGATGTGTCATTGAAACACAGCAATGTCTTGTGGCGCCCCCAATCCTTTACTGTTTGGTGACTTGGGAGAAAACCAATTGTTATCATCTAAGCAAAGCAAAAATGTTTTTCTCTTATCATTGCAAAGGTTGTTACTTGTAGGCAGGCATTATTAGCTCAAATTGGACATTTGTCTTCTATACATAAATATTTGTGTAGGACAGGCAAAGTGCAATTTGCAGCGATATCAATATTAAATGTAAAGGTTGGTTAATTAAGGATACATGTATCTGTAACTTAGACCAACTGACATCTCATAATGAAATCATATTTCCCCTTCATGTTTTTGACCGATATTATATATTTGGTTTTGACTTATAGTTCAATGACCTCTTCCTCTAAATACACCACTGCCATAGCAATGGGAAGACAGACACTAGAATTGTATTCTGAAAGACATAGCATATATATATATAGAACCCAAATTTTTACTGAAATTGTGGCTTATGAAAGGTGTGTATTTTGTTTTCAAGACGTTTATTACAGCCTTCTGTGACATTTAAATTAAGTGCTCAGCACTGCCAATCAGATGTTTGATATTTCTTTGACATTGTAAAAAAGCAAAGGTTTTTTTCTCTAAAAGCAAAACCAAACTGAAAGTAGCAGTGACAGCTATGCACTCTAAATATCAGAATCCGATTTAGACATGTCAGTTACTCGTCTGTCAGAGTTTGTAATCTGATTTTAAGTGCAAGTGACACAATACAGTGATGTTGTGTTTTCAGCGTATACCCAGTATACATATGTATGCTAAAACTAGATTTGTGCATCTTTTCATCCAAGACCAATATCTACATTGATGCTAAACTCGACAAGTCCAACATGGCAATGTTTGATTCTGTACCAAGGACATACCATAATATTTGCCGTACAAATGTATGTTGGTGGTTGTCAACAATAGCCTGGAAACCAAGGCTATATGCTGACATGTCTGTGTCCATGGTCATTAGAATACATCTATTACAAACCTGACTATGCATATGGAGCTCATAGAAATAGTATTAGCAGAAAGTGCAGTGAAGTGTTTCACCATACACACATCATGTCTATGGGCTTCATGCACATATCTCCAGATTTGCAATAGGTGTACATGCATTGTGGAAAGCTGCTCAACAAATAGGCAGGTATCCTACTTATAAACACATTAAGAAAGCATACAACACACTGTACTTGTGTTAAACAAATACTTGTATATACCATACATCTACACCGATCTGTAATATAACCAAGACTGTAGAGTTTTATGAATAATTTTTCCACTCTATTGGATATTTGTGAATGGTTTTGACTCTAAGACTTGTGTTTTCATGATTTCTTGACAAGGTTCTTGCCCCCATGTCTTTGTGTATAACTTTACACTTTCATGTTTTCAATAGGATGAGTAGACTTACCCCTGTATTCTGGTAAACCACTGAAAGAACCAGCCTACTATTTGCCACATCATGGAGAAACATTCAATATGGCTGACTTTGTTTTAAACAGAATGACTAATAAAATGAGTCCTATATTACACAAACATCGAGTGACTTCAGATATTATCTTTTGTCTGCTACTGATGTGAAAAATGTCTGCATTATTCGCATTGCATCAACATGTAGAAATAGTAAAAGAGGAACTTTTTTCAGAATTTCTGAAAAGCAAAATTGCCACAATTTTCAAAATCACCTTCAGATCAATTCTTGTCTCTAAATAAATCTTTTCCAAGCAGAACTAAAGTTTAGGATATTTTCATGCTAGAATACTTGGACTGTGTAAGCCAATTCTGGTATTTGAACAGAAATAACAGTGGTCTACTCCTGAATCACAATTGTGTGTGCTTGTGCTTCTGAAATCTTTTGCTCAGTTCAAATCACCAATTTCACCTTTGAAAAACCCGTGACTACAAAATTAGTCAGTGAAAATATCTAGAATCTCTAATGAACAGAGTGATGACTATAGAAATAATACTATACAATGATCATAGAACCACAAGTCAACATGTACTATTCTTTATTACATCTGTGGAAAAACTACTCTGGTTTGCAGAATGTAAAATTATTAAAATTATTCTTTGTTGTATGTAGTCTAGTCCCTATATGGTATAACGATTTACACTTCCACTGACAGTCTAGTTCCTATACAGTATAATTACCATTTACACCTCCACTGACAGTCTAGTTCCTATACAGTATAATTACCATTTACACCTCCACTGACAGTCTAGTTCCTATACAGTATAATTACCATTTACACCTCCACTGACAGTGTAGTTCCTATACAGTATCGTTACCTCCACTGAGTCTAGTTCCTATACAGTATCATTACCATTTACACCTCCACTGAGTCTAGTTCCTATACAGTATCGTTACCACTTACACCTCCACTCACATCACATAATCTACATACAACAAACCCCAACATGCTGCAGACTCATCTTGCTTGTGTCTTTGCATAGTCTGAACAAAGTCATCATCAGAGACACTGCCCTATTGTGTATGTAATTACAATGTCCATTGCCCACAAGTCCTGACTCTAGTCAATAGTTTTAGTGTGCCTATCTTAAATAACTTTCCAAAACTAAGATGTGTCCATCTATATTATTACTAGTATTTGATGATCTGAGATCTTAAATATCTTACCAAAACTAAGGTTGTAGTCTGTGTCTATCTTAATTTGCCAAAACTAAGGTTGTAGTCTGTGTCCATCTATATTATTTGGTGATCTGAGAGATCTTAAATATCATGCCAAAACTAGGGTTGTAGTCTTAATGTCCATCTATATTACATGTATTTGGTGATCTGAGATCTTAAATGACTTGCCATAACTATGGTTGTAGTCTGTGTCCATCTTAACTTGCCAAAACTACATTAACCCAAGTGATTTTCTGCTTCTCTCACTATGCTATCGTCACAGACATTTTTTTTCGTGTAATCCCATTCTCCTCTTCTTGAGCAATTGGAAGAGTATAAATAATAAAATTTGTCCTTGCAGCAGAGTATTTGAAATAACTCACTGGATCTAACATCACTGGCTGTAATTGTTCAATTGTATGTAAATGACCTTCACACCATTACACAAACAATGACAGTACTTTATTTGAATTCAATAGTTGAAATACAATGACTTTAGAAAATACAAATCACTACCACCAAGGTCAACTACATAGTTTATTATATCAATACTATTGTTCTCATAATCTCTATGAGGTCATATCCCCTGGATATATCATTCACATTTTTATTAATAGCTCATTTAGACAACTTGTCTCCAAAATTACCTCTAGGTACATTAAAAAACAAACTAGAGAGGTCAAAATAAATGTGACCAATATAACACCATTCTTTCTCCAAACTCAAATCAAATCAAGCCATTGTGTATCATAACTATACTCTCACTGTTTCTGTCAACAATTTGTTCATAATATTTTATCTTACTTCCACCTATTATAATTTTATTGTACATGGTGAAGAACATTACCTAGTGATCACTGTCACCCACCCATGGATCTAGAATTTATTGACAAAATGATTGAATATTCAGTTTATTCATGCATACAGCACACAATCAGTGTATACTGAGTAGTAGACAGGTTAATTCAACTGTAATACTGGGATTTAACCTCCAGTAAATCTTTGGTGTATTTTACAGCAGGTACAAATTAGTGATAAATAGTACCGGTAACATGTTACCACTACAGGGCTATTAAGTGAATTCTCAATATTATACATCTCAAAGTTCATTAAAGGAAAGTTAAAAGCTAGCCAAGAGATGGCTATTTGGCGTAATAATGTTATTCACACCTAGGGATTTGGCTAATCTAGCTTGACAAAGTTGAGCCAGTATGTCACGCCACATAGCCATGGTCTCTGGGCTATGATTACACACAATATTCTGTGGATGATGCAAACATTCTAAATTCATCAACTAAAACTTAAAAATAGAACATGACTATATTTTTTTTTCCGAAGATCTTCAAAAAATTGTAAAAGTTACATCAATAAATGCAGTTCATTTATCTAACCAATTGGAAACTACAGGATTTTACAAAAAATCAACAAAGCTGTCTTATACATAGATTGTTGTAGCAAATATTATTTTTAATACTTTGTACTTGTTTTGTATTAAAATTAGCAAAGATATCTTTTTGTTTTTCAAATCCAATGTAACACTCTAGTCTCAATTTAATAATTATATATTAATTATAAATATTATATTCTGAATGTCACTCAAATATTTGTAGGTAAATTCCATTCATTATTTAATATTATTTACATACACATGAAGATGCTAAGAATGTTAAATTTCTGTTTTGTGGAGGTCTCCAAACTCTTCAGTACTTTTTGGCCATGGGTTTTCATAGCTGTTGACTTGACTTACAGTGGCCTGGGAACTAAACAGACAAAAACGATTTTTTGTAAGTGTTCATCTTTATGCAGTTATGACAATGGCCTGGGAACT
Source organism: Glandiceps talaboti (assembly GCF_964340395.1). Classification (NCBI taxonomy): domain Eukaryota; kingdom Metazoa; phylum Hemichordata; class Enteropneusta; family Spengelidae; genus Glandiceps; species Glandiceps talaboti. The sequence continues at coordinate 3,011,864 of NC_135549.1, read as the reverse complement.
AAACAGATAAAAACAATTATTTGTAAGTGGTTGTCTTTATAGGGCAAAAATACTAATTCTGTAACACGAAGCAGTGGTTGACAATAATTTATCAAGAGATACATTCGTCAATGTTCCAATAACAATGCCACAATTTCATTGAGAATGTAAAAAAATCAACTTGTTTTCTTCCTGTTGAAATGCATAGATGTTAGATTTAAAGCTTTTTGCACAATGTATTCCATTCATTTCATGGAAGTACACTGTAATAAACATTTGGATACAGATATGGAAGTAAACATTACAAAATATATATAACAATATCAACTTAGTTCCCTCTCAGACCACTAATCTGAGGTTTCCTATACATTAAACTTTTCAGTAGTTTTTCTCTCACAGGAAAATGATATCACAAGGAGAGTGAAGGGTTCAATTTTCTTTCAGAAGTTCATGTATATACAGTGTAATACTACAGTGTACTTTACTCACGCTTTAGGATATATCTATATCAACAGAGCTAATAAGAGGTTATAACCTGATATCACCTATTCATTCATCATATCGCTGTGAGTGCAGTTTCCGTAACGTGACACAAGATGTTTAACATGAATATCATGACGTTTAACATCCCATATCAGAATTGATATTTCACATTAAAAGTCATCAAGAACAATTGATCTGGGCGTAATTTTCTTTATTATATTCATAATACCATATATTGCGTTTAATTAATACTTTTCAAATAACTACTTTTTAAATCTTTCAAAAAATTGATTTGTTTTTTATGACTATGTCCATACTCTTAGTACAGTCTACTACATCACAGAAAGTTACTACAAGGATTAGTAAATAGTGAGTATCAGCTAGAGGTTCAAAACAATACAAGAGATGTTAATTCACAGATAAATATTACTTACCCCATTTCTTCAGGTGATGTAAAACCATATCTGTCTACAGGTGGTAATTCACCATTATTTACTTTCAAAGACTGAAGTAAATCAGTGTTTCGTATGTTTGATTTCTTTGCTTGCTTTCTGAAATTAGAATAAAGACAAACACAATGCTTGAAGGGAAGTGAAATTAATTATGTGAAAAAAAAATACTACTATGGAAAGTGGCTTTTATTACAAGCAGTACTACTACAGAAAACAAGCTATAAGCAAAGACCAAGACACATATTAAGACTGTTGTTGTAACATGTTGATTAAGCTTTCAATGAATGTTGATGTAATTACACCCACAGTAGGGTGGCATCTTAGATAGCAAGTTTTCCTCAAGTGTCTGCACATTCAACTTCATTCAATGTTTATAAATGTAAATAACATGTAAATAAAGTATCTGCTTTGTACTATTTTTTCATTTTGTTCATACCAAGTCAGTTTTGGGTAAAGTTTGACTCGTACAACACTATTTTATTGTCACAGGTTTTACTTCAAATAACTCTATGAACCTAGCTACTACATATAAAAACAACAATTTCAAAGTAAACACATCTGTTGGCACATGGATGTTTATTTTTTAAATAATGATAACCATGCCCATGCCTCATACATGTATATACCTACTGCAAAGAGTGATCACTATAAGACTAAAATGCCAGATAATAATCTTGCTTGTTGCTGTCTGTATGACCCCCTCCAACCCAAATATCAACATTTGTCTTGCCTGACAAAGTTAGTGTGCCAAATATTATATTATCACCCTGTCCGCCCCACACAAATATACACAAACACGCACACACACGCACGCACGCACGCACAAACAAACAAACACAGCCATTTGACAACCACATAACCAAATATTGCTCGCTAACCTTCTTCCCACCAACATATCCACTAGCATATAAATACAAACCTATAATAACACTTACCTTGCCTGATACTGTTTATATGCCAAGTAGCCACCAACCCCAGCCACTAAACCACTAAGAGCAGTGACCATCATAATCCAATACCATTCCAGTGAGGAATCTTCAGCTGGGGATGGGTCATCTCCTTGTTTTCCTGTATAATACAACATGTCAGGCCATATACCATCAAATATATCTTTGATACTGTTTAGCAGATATTTTGACTTGAGTTTATATGCAAATCTTCTGGGTTATCAACTGTCATTGCTTGCACATACATGGAAGAGGACAGAATTTTTACCCAAATCTGTTCAAATGTCCATGGAAAAACTGAAAATTCCCAATGTACATGAGTGAATAGATTACATCAACACCTGCTAGGTGAAATGGGGAGAATTTTCAAAAGAATTGAAAAAAATGAAATTCATGTTCAAATATGAATGCTGCAAAGTGACAACTTCAATTGTTTTACATTTTATGTAGTGAATATTTCCCCTGGTCATACTCTATGATATATGTATGTGTGATGTATAACAGCTTTGTATATTTGCCCCCAACCTTTTATTAATGACACGAAGTGGGACTATGCACAACCGTTTATTTTGGCAAAGTTAGCCTATACCTTTTAAAGATTACTAGTATCCCTATCACCTTCATCATTGTAACACTATTTGTGATTTGTGAATATCTGACATCTTTAGCTGTGATTGGTCAACTATTACTTTTGGGACAAATGGGAATCATCGTATGATATCCAAATTACCTGATGCAGGTTCAGCACATGTTTCTCCGGACCACTCTGGACTACATGTACATTGGAATTCATTGTTACCATTAACACAATCACCGCCATTTTCACAAGGTGAATTCTCACATTCATCAATATCTACAAGGAAGAAAACCATGATAAGTCGGTGAAACCACCCAGAATATTATAAAATTATGCTTTCCAAAGGATATAATGTACCTGGTGTATACTTTGCCTAAGTGAGTGGAATCAAAAGGTGAACTGTATTCCAATTCAGAAGTGTAAAGTGCATTATGCTGGGATCCTTGCATCTGTATTGACTACAAATAGCTGCACAGAACCAAGAGCTGAATCAGTTAAACTATAAATCAAATGCTTCTACAGAACACATTTAATGTTATGATCTTTATGTTAGTCTTGGACATAATGACTTGCATACATCTGTTAACAGTGTCTGCTTTCTATTGATGGAGCCAGAGATGAACTTTTAGAAGTACAGTGTTGACAAATTATTTTAAAGTAGTGAACACAACCAATTTCCCAAATGTATATTTTCAAGTCATTTTGTTGTGGCTATCCATAGCATATGGAATTTATCAACTATTTTGACTGTAACATTTCTATATATACTTACCATCCTCACAGAACTCTCCAGTCCATCCATCAGTGCAGACACACTTTTTTTGGCCTCCAGTCATAACACAACCTCCACCATTATAACATACGTATTGACCACAAGTTTCTGTTATTGTAATGAGTGGGAAAGAAGATGACTAGATATTTAGTACATGTGATAGGTTATAAAGACAAAACAAACAATACGGCACTCAAATAGTGTAGGTGCTGTGTAGACTAGTCAGTCATTCGGGGTGCTCCAATGGTGTAGGTGCTAGTGTACAACTATCAGTCACTGGGGGCGCTCCAATGGCATAGGAACTCAATTTATCTCATACACTAGTTATCAACACTTGTTACCGTGACAACATATGCTTATCACTTGGTAAGTTTCAACTTATCTCATGCATCAGTTGTCATGCTCGTTACCATGAAAACATATCTATCATTTGGTAAAGTTTCAACCTATCTCAAATATCCCTTATATCAACACTTGTTACCATGACAACATATACCTATCATTTGGTGAGTCTTAAATTATGTCATACATCAGTTATTAACACTTGTTACATGACACAATATACTTATCATTTGGTTACCTTGACTTATCCCAAACATGTCCTGATATCACTTGTAGTTATGACAAAATGTTAACGATTTGGAAGGTCCTTCTATACTTATCATTTGTTACTATGACACACTCACCTTTTGGTAAGTCTTGGATGTCAATTGAAAATCCCTTCTTGCTAGTACTTGGGTCAGAATCAAAGGTCATCCAAAGTTCATTATCATCCACTACAAAAGGATGAATCAAGTCAGAACCAGATTCACTCATTTCCAATGAATTAGGGTTATTGGGATCATCACCAAATCCTAGTTTGACCATATCAACACTGCAGTCTGTATTCATGTCATTAACTATCACTTTCAATGTATGGCCTTCTTGAGTACGCACGATCCATGTACAGTGTGCATTGTCTGGGTAGTTGTTGGGATAATTAGGAGATGTCACTCTAGCTACTTCACCTGTGCCCAAGTTGAACTCCTTGTTGCAGTCTTCAGATGGAGCTGTTGTAATTATATAATGGAAAACAGATTATTCATAGAACAGTCTAGGAATAGAATAGAATAGAATTAGCATTGAATAGAAGCAAATAAAATGTATTAGAATAGAATAGATTTTGAATAGAATAGAACACAATAGAATGGAATAGAATAGAATATATTAGTCTATTAAAGCATAAAATAAAGCAATAAAATGGATTAGAACAGAATAGACTTTGAAAAGAATAGAACATATATAATAGAATAGAATAGTATAAAATAGAATAGAATAGAATAGAATATTAAAATGATCTCAAATGTGTGGTTGAAAATTTGAAGAAAGCCAAACATTTCAACTAACAACTACATTTAAATGAGCCTGTACGTATTTTCAAGTGACTGATATGACTCTTTTATTTTTGCATCAAGCACTGACTAGCAAATATTTTCTTTCCAGGTGTAAGACTTAACTACTTACCCACATCACAATGAGTTCCTTGCAAGTTGTCAATACATTGACAGATGTAAGTACTTTCTGTCTGTTGGTATATACATATTCCACCGTTTTTACAGGGATTACTTAGACATGGGTTAATAACAGTCACAGCTGTAGGGGACAAGTAATATAGAATCAGTACTTAGACATGGGTTGATAACAGTCACAGCTGTAGGGGACAAGTAATATAGAATCAGTACTTAGACATGGGTTGATAACAGTCACAGCTGTAGAGGACAATATAGAATCAGTACTTAGACATGGGTTGATAACAGTCACAACTGTAGGGGACAATATAGAATCAGTACTTAGACATGGGTTGATAACAGTCACAGCTGTAGAGGACAAGTAATATAGAATCTGTACTTAGACATGGATTGATAACAGTCACAGCTGTAGGGGACAAGTAATATAGAATCAGTACTTAGACATGGGTTGATAACAGTCACAGCTGTAGAGGACAATATAGAATCAGTACTTAGACATGGGTTGATAACAGTCACAGCTGTAGAGGACAAGTAATATAGAATCAGTACTTAGACATGGGTTGATAACAGTCACAGCTGTAGAGGACAATATAGAATCAGTACTTAGACATGGATTGATAACAGTCACAGCTGTAGGGGACAAGTAATATAGAATCTGTACTTAGACATGGGTTGATAACAGTCACAGCTGTAGAGGACAAGTAATATAGAATCAGTACTTAGACATGGATTGATAACAGTCACAGCTGTAGAGGACAAGTAATATAGAATCAGTACTTAGACATGGGTTGATAACAGTCACAGCTGTAGAGGACAATATAGAATCAGTACTTAGACATGGGTTGATAACAGTCACAGCTGTAGAGGACAATATAGAATCAGTACTTAGACATGGATTGATAACAGTCACAGCTGTAGAGGACAATATAGAATCAGTACTTAGACATGGATTGATAACAGTCACAGCTGTAGAGGACAATATAGAATCAGTACTTAGACATGGATTGATAACAGTCACAGCTGTAGGGGACAATATAGAATCAGTACTTAAACATGGGTTGATAACAGTCACAGCTGTAGGGGACAAGTAATATAGAATCTGTACTTAGACATGGGTTAATAACAGTCACAGCTGTAGGGGACAAGTAATATAGAATCAGTACTTAGACATGGGTTGATAACAGTCACAGCTGTAGAGGACAATATAGAATCAGTACTTAGACATGGATTGATAACAGTCACAGCTGTAGGGGACAAGTAATATAGAATCTGTACTTAGACATGGGTTGATAACAGTCACAGCTGTAGAGGACAAGTAATATAGAATCAGTACTTAGACATGGATTGATAACAGTCACAGCTGTAGAGGACAAGTAATATAGAATCAGTACTTAGACATGGGTTGATAACAGTCACAGCTGTAGAGGACAATATAGAATCAGTACTTAGACATGGGTTGATAACAGTCACAGCTGTAGAGGACAATATAGAATCAGTACTTAGACATGGATTGATAACAGTCACAGCTGTAGAGGACAATATAGAATCAGTACTTAGACATGGATTGATAACAGTCACAGCTGTAGAGGACAATATAGAATCAGTACTTAGACATGGATTGATAACAGTCACAGCTGTAGGGGACAATATAGAATCAGTACTTAAACATGGGTTGATAACAGTCACAGCTGTAGGGGACAAGTAATATAGAATCTGTACTTAGACATGGGTTAATAACAGTCACAGCTGTAGGGGACAAGTAATATAGAATCAGTACTTAGACATGGGTTGATAACAGTCACAGCTGTAGAGGACAAGTAATATAGAATCAGTATTTAGACATGGGTTAATAACAGTCACAGCTGTAGGGGACAAGTAATATAGAATCAGTACTTAGACATGGATTGATAACAGTCACAGCTGTAGAGGACAAGTAATATAGAATCAGTACTTAGACATGGGTTGATAACAGTCACAGCTGTAGGGGACAATATAGAATCAGTACTTAGACATGGGTTGATAACAGTCACAGCTGTAGGGGACAATATAGAATCAGTACTTAGACATGGGTTGATAACAGTCACAGCTGTAGGGGACAAGTAATATAGAATCAGTACTTAGACATGGGTTGATAACAGTCACAGCTGTAGAGGACAAGTAATATAGAATCAGTACTTAGACATGGGTTGATAACAGTCACAGCTGTAGAGGACAATATAGACTCAGCACTTAGACATGGGTTGATAACAGTCACACCTGTAGAGGACAAGTAATATAGAATCAGTACTTAGACATGGATTGATAACAGTCACAGCTGTAGAGGACAAGTAATATAGAATCAGTACTTAGACATGGATTGATAACAGTCACAGCTGTAGAGGACAAGTAATATAGAATCAGTACTTAGACATGGGTTGATAACAGTCACAGCTGTAGGGGACAATATAGAATCAGTACTTAGACATGGGTTGATAACAGTCACAGCTGTAGAGGACAATATAGAATCAGTACTTAGACATGGGTTGATAACAGTCACAGCTGTAGGGGACAATATAGAATCAGTACTTAGACATGGGATAATAACAGTCACAGCTGTAGAGGACAAGTAATATAGAATCTGTACTTAGACATGGATTGATAACAGTCACAGCTGTAGGGGACAAGTAATATAGAATCAGTACTTAGACATGGGTTGATAACAGTCACAGCTGTAGAGGACAAGTAATATAGAATCAGTACTTAGACATGGGTTGATAACAGTCACAGCTGTAGGGGACAAGTAATATAGAATCAGTACTTAGACATGGGTTGATAACAGTCACAGCTGTAGGGGACAAGTAATATAGAATCAGTACTTAGACATGGATTGATAACAGTCACAGCTGTAGAGGACAAGTAATATAGAATCAGTACTTAGACATGGGTTGATAACAGTCACAGCTGTAGAGGACAAGTAATATAGAATCTGTACTTAGACATGCATTGATAACAGTCACAGCTGTAGAGGACAAGTAATATAGAATCTGTACTTAGACATGGATTGATAACAGTCACAGCTGTAGGGGACAAGTAATATAGAATCAGTACTTAGACATGGATTGATAACAGTCACAGCTGTAGAGGACAAGTAATATAGAATCAGTACTTAGACATGGGTTGATAACAGTCACAGCTGTAGGGGACAATATAGAATCAGTACTTAGACATGGGTTGATAACAGTCACAGCTGTAGAGGACAAGTAATATAGAATCAGTACTTAGACATGGGTTGATAACAGTCACAGCTGTAGGGGACAATATAGAATCAGTACTTAGACATGGGTTGATAACAGTCACAGCTGTAGGGGACAATATAGAATCAGTACTTAGACATGGGTTGATAACAGTCACAGCTGTAGGGGACAATATAGAATCAGTACTTAGACATGGGTTGATAACAGTCACAGCTGTAGGGGACAAGTAATATAGAATCAGTACTTAGACATGGGTTGATAACAGTCACAGCTGTAGAGGACAAGTAATATAGAATCAGTACTTAGACATGGGTTGATAACAGTCACAGCTGTAGAGGACAATATAGACTCAGCACTTAGACATGGGTTGATAACAGTCACAGCTGTAGAGGACAAGTAATATAGAATCAGTACTTAGACATGGATTGATAACAGTCACAGCTGTAGAGGACAAGTAATATAGAATCAGTACTTAGACATGGATTGATAACAGTCACAGCTGTAGAGGACAAGTAATATAGAATCAGTACTTAGACATGGGTTGATAACAGTCACAGCTGTAGGGGACAATATAGAATCAGTACTTAGACATGGGTTGATAACAGTCACAGCTGTAGAGGACAATATAGAATCAGTACTTAGACATGGGTTGATAACAGTCACAGCTGTAGGGGACAATATAGAATCAGTACTTAGACATGGGTTAATAACAGTCACAGCTGTAGAGGACAAGTAATATAGAATCTGTACTTAGACATGGATTGATAACAGTCACAGCTGTAGGGGACAAGTAATATAGAATCAGTACTTAGACATGGGTTGATAACAGTCACAGCTGTAGAGGACAAGTAATATAGAATCAGTACTTAGACATGGGTTGATAACAGTCACAGCTGTAGGGGACAAGTAATATAGAATCAGTACTTAGACATGGGTTGATAACAGTCACAGCTGTAGGGGACAAGTAATATAGAATCAGTACTTAGACATGGATTGATAACAGTCACAGCTGTAGAGGACAAGTAATATAGAATCAGTACTTAGACATGGGTTGATAACAGTCACAGCTGTAGAGGACAAGTAATATAGAATCTGTACTTAGACATGGATTGATAACAGTCACAGCTGTAGGGGACAAGTAATATAGAATCAGTACTTAGACATGGGTTGATAACAGTCACAGCTGTAGGGGACAATTAATATAGAATCTGTACTTAGACATGGATTGATAACAGTCACAGCTGTAGAGGACAAGTAATATAGAATCTGTACTTAGACATGGATTGATAACAGTCACAGCTGTAGAGGACAAGTAATATAGAATCAGTATTTAGACATGGGTTGATAACAGTCACAGCTGTAGAGGACAAGTAATATAGAATCAGTACTTAGACGTGGGTTGATAACAGTCACAGCTGTAGGGGACAAGTAATATAGAATCTGTACTTAGACGTGGATTGATAACAGTCACAGCTGTAGAGGACAAGTAATATAGAATCAGTACTTAGACATGGGTTGATAACAGTCACAGCTGTAGGGGACAATATAGAATCAGTACTTAGACATGGGTTGATAACAGTCACAGCTGTAGGGGACAATATAGAATCAGTACTTAGACATGGGATAATAACAGTCACAGCTGTAGAGGACAAGTAATATAGAATCTGTACTTAGACATGGATTGATAACAGTCACAGCTGTAGGGGACAAGTAATATAGAATCAGTACTTAGACATGGGTTGATAACAGTCACAGCTGTAGAGGACAAGTAATATAGAATCAGTACTTAGACATGGGTTGATAACAGTCACAGCTGTAGGGGACAATATAGAATCAGTACTTAGACATGGGTTGATAACAGTCACAGCTGTAGGGGACAATATAGAATCAGTACTTAGACATGGGATAATAACAGTCACAGCTGTAGAGGACAAGTAATATAGAATCTGTACTTAGACATGGATTGATAACAGTCACAGCTGTAGGGGACAAGTAATATAGAATCAGTACTTAGACATGGGTTGATAACAGTCACAGCTGTAGAGGACAAGTAATATAGAATCAGTACTTAGACATGGGTTGATAACAGTCACAGCTGTAGGGGACAAGTAATATAGAATCAGTACTTAGACATGGGTTGATAACAGTCACAGCTGTAGGGGACAAGTAATATAGAATCAGTACTTAGACATGGATTGATAACAGTCACAGCTGTAGAGGACAAGTAATATAGAATCAGTACTTAGACATGGGTTGATAACAGTCACAGCTGTAGAGGACAAGTAATATAGAATCTGTACTTAGACATGCATTGATAACAGTCACAGCTGTAGAGGACAAGTAATATAGAATCTGTACTTAGACATGGATTGATAACAGTCACAGCTGTAGGGGACAAGTAATATAGAATCAGTACTTAGACATGGATTGATAACAGTCACAGCTGTAGAGGACAAGTAATATAGAATCAGTACTTAGACATGGGTTGATAACAGTCACAGCTGTAGGGGACAATATAGAATCAGTACTTAGACATGGGTTGATAACAGTCACAGCTGTAGAGGACAAGTAATATAGAATCAGTACTTAGACATGGGTTGATAACAGTCACAGCTGTAGGGGACAATATAGAATCAGTACTTAGACATGGGTTGATAACAGTCACAGCTGTAGGGGACAATATAGAATCAGTACTTAGACATGGGTTGATAACAGTCACAGCTGTAGGGGACAATATAGAATCAGTACTTAGACATGGGTTGATAACAGTCACAGCTGTAGGGGACAAGTAATATAGAATCAGTACTTAGACATGGGTTGATAACAGTCACAGCTGTAGAGGACAAGTAATATAGAATCAGTACTTAGACATGGGTTGATAACAGTCACAGCTGTAGAGGACAATATAGACTCAGCACTTAGACATGGGTTGATAACAGTCACAGCTGTAGAGGACAAGTAATATAGAATCAGTACTTAGACATGGATTGATAACAGTCACAGCTGTAGAGGACAAGTAATATAGAATCAGTACTTAGACATGGATTGATAACAGTCACAGCTGTAGAGGACAAGTAATATAGAATCAGTACTTAGACATGGGTTGATAACAGTCACAGCTGTAGGGGACAATATAGAATCAGTACTTAGACATGGGTTGATAACAGTCACAGCTGTAGAGGACAATATAGAATCAGTACTTAGACATGGGTTGATAACAGTCACAGCTGTAGGGGACAATATAGAATCAGTACTTAGACATGGGTTAATAACAGTCACAGCTGTAGAGGACAAGTAATATAGAATCTGTACTTAGACATGGATTGATAACAGTCACAGCTGTAGGGGACAAGTAATATAGAATCAGTACTTAGACATGGGTTGATAACAGTCACAGCTGTAGAGGACAAGTAATATAGAATCAGTACTTAGACATGGGTTGATAACAGTCACAGCTGTAGGGGACAAGTAATATAGAATCAGTACTTAGACATGGGTTGATAACAGTCACAGCTGTAGGGGACAAGTAATATAGAATCAGTACTTAGACATGGATTGATAACAGTCACAGCTGTAGAGGACAAGTAATATAGAATCAGTACTTAGACATGGGTTGATAACAGTCACAGCTGTAGAGGACAAGTAATATAGAATCTGTACTTAGACATGGATTGATAACAGTCACAGCTGTAGAGGACAAGTAATATAGAATCTGTACTTAGACATGGATTGATAACAGTCACAGCTGTAGGGGACAAGTAATATAGAATCAGTACTTAGACATGGATTGATAACAGTCACAGCTGTAGAGGACAAGTAATATAGAATCAGTACTTAGACATGGGTTGATAACAGTCACAGCTGTAGGGGACAATATAGAATCAGTACTTAGACATGGGTTGATAACAGTCACAGCTGTAGAGGACAATATAGAATCAGTACTTAGACATGGGTTGATAACAGTCACAGCTGTAGGGGACAATATAGAATCAGTACTTAGACATGGGTTAATAACAGTCACAGCTGTAGAGGACAAGTAATATAGAATCTGTACTTAGACATGGATTGATAACAGTCACAGCTGTAGGGGACAAGTAATATAGAATCAGTACTTAGACATGGGTTGATAACAGTCACAGCTGTAGAGGACAAGTAATATAGAATCAGTACTTAGACATGGGTTGATAACAGTCACAGCTGTAGGGGACAAGTAATATAGAATCAGTACTTAGACATGGGTTGATAACAGTCACAGCTGTAGGGGACAAGTAATATAGAATCAGTACTTAGACATGGGTTGATAACAGTCACAGCTGTAGGGGACAATTAATATAGAATCTGTACTTAGACATGGGTTGGTAACAGTCACAGCTGTAGGGGACAATTAATATAGAATCTGTACTTAGACATGGATTGATAACAGTCACAGCTGTAGAGGACAAGTAATATAGAATCAGTATTTAGACATGGGTTGATAACAGTCACAGCTGTAGAGGACAAGTAATATAGAATCAGTACTTAGACGTGGGTTGATAACAGTCACAGCTGTAGGGGACAAGTAATATAGAATCTGTACTTAGACGTGGATTGATAACAGTCACAGCTGTAGAGGACAAGTAATATAGAATCTGTACTTAGACATGGATTGATAACAGTCACAGCTGTAGGGGACAAGTAATATAGAATCAGTACTTAGACATGGGTTGATAACAGTCACAGCTGTAGGGGACAATTAATATAGAATCTGTACTTAGACATGGGTTGATAACAGTCACAGCTGTAGGGGACAATTAATATAGAATCTGTACTTAGACATGGATTGATAACAGTCACAGCTGTAGAGGACAAGTAATATAGAATCAGTATTTAGACATGGGTTGATAACAGTCACAGCTGTAGGGGACAAGTAATATAGAATCTGTACTTAGACATGGATTGATAACAGTCACAGCTGTAGAGGACAAGTAATATAGAATCAGTACTTAGACATGGGTTGATAACAGTCACAACTGTAGAGGACAATATAGAATCAGTACTTAGACATGGGTTGATAACAGTCACAGCTGTAGAGGACAATATAGAATCAGTACTTAGACATGGGTTGATAACAGTCACAGCTGTAGAGGACAAGTAATATAGAATCTGTACTTAGACATGGATTGATAACAGTCACAGCTGTAGGGGACAAGTAATATAGAATCTGTACTTAGACATGGATTGATAACAGTCACAGCTGTAGAGGACAATAGAATCAGTACTTAGACATGGATTGATAACAGTCACAGCTGTAGAGGACAAGTAATATAGAAATGACTCTCCAGACTCCATAGTTTATTAAAATGTCTCTATTTCCCCTTTATAGGGTTCTTACTTGTTTCACAAATTTGTCCTGTCCATCCATCTGAACATTCACAGCTGAAACCAAAGCTGGTATCAGAGGACATACAGGTACCGCCATTCTCACATGGAAAGGATGAACAGGGGTCATCTGGTACAACTGAAAAGGAAAATATCAGAATTCCTCTTAGTTTCTGAAGAATTACAATGTATGATGGGACATTATACATTATACCAGGATCGACCATGTATATAGTTTTCTTTAACCACAACAAATAGTGGAGTTGTGCACACTTTTGAGTTTACCATGTGACAAAACTCCTTACAATATACTAGTTACGACACTTGTTTGTCATTTTAATCTAGAACAAATTTTGAAAATTGACATGATACTTTGGTACAGATCCACAATCATGGTAACTTTCTACATGAAAGGCAAAGGCACTTTCCCAAAGACATTTTCACCAATGACCAATGTGACTTTCTGCATTAGAAACTTACTAAATAATGTTTATAATGCATATATGCAGTATAAGTTAATTAAGAGGGTGGTGGAGGTTTCACATGGCTCAAAGAAATTATACTATAGTGTTAGATAATCAATGGCTCAGGGAGGGGTTGGGGGGGTAACATTGCTCAAAGAAATGATGTGGCATTGATTGGACACTAACTAAAACTCTTGAAGCTGAAATGATAGATATTATAATACTGCTTTAGTCAAACAGCCTCCTTCTATACAAGTAAATAGTATATCATACAACTTGTTTTACTTTCTTCACAATGTGTTCCCTGATATCCCTGTGGACAGAGACATGTGTAGATGGCACTATCACCATCACAGGTGCCATGGTTTAGACATGGTGAAGATGAACATGGCCACTCAGTTGGATCAGTTACTATAAATTTAAAATGTGTTATTAATTTCATTAATATTCTAAATTGTTGTTATCAACTTAATGCCAAATGGGTCATTATCAGGTATTACATATTGTGTAATACTGTGACATGATATCATACATGCCTGGATGAGCATGGATGACTCAAGATGACATGAAGGTTGAGGGTGGGTGCTGTTATATGAACTATTACCTCATTACATATTATATAATCCACAATATCAGCTAATACACATTGTACTTTACGAAAGTATAGTTTTACCTACTTGTAGTATATTGAATGTAAGGTTATGTGTACAAGCAATAGTAAAAAAAAATCTTAACCATACATGTGTGATTTAACTACTTTGGTATTTGAACTGAACATTGCTGTTGAAAACATCACAACTTTCAACATTAAAAAAATGTCTTATATGGTACAAGATACTAGTGGTATATGAAGCTGTATTACACAAGACACTGGTACATAGTTCTGTGTGGTTTTTAAACTGACCAAATCTCCCTAATTGCCTAAATGAATGTAGGACTGCACATGTTGTTATTTTGTTATTCTTGTGGACTGTAATATATTTGTAACATACATGTTTCGCAGTTGCTTCCTGTAGAGCCATCTACACACAGACACTGATATCCAGATGCAGCGCCACTACTAACACATGTACCGCCATGTTTACATGGTGACGACTCACATGGACTAGGTTCTTCTGGTATCCCTATTAACAAAGTCACAATGATTCTTGATGTCTTTTAAAGTACATATTACAAATGCTAAGCTTAAATGCTATATAAACTGTACATATATGGAAAATTTTATCTTTAAACATTGAAACATTTACATTTGTCATAAAATGCAAGTCATGAAGCAATCAGTTAAAAATATTATGGCTTTAAGCAGCATATTAAATCATTTTTTTACTCTGTGAGTAGAAATTACTAGTAAGTATGAACCCAGAGTCCATGAACATTAACTCTCACATATTAAATCATTATTGATGAGTTGGATGAATTATCAAGAATACAACATACTTATGAAGCCTCAGTTTGATGGAACTTCATATGGATGGTAGTGTAAACATAACTTTACAGACAAGAGTTAATCCTAAAAATGATCAAAACTAGTTGAACATTTAAGCTGTTTTTTTGTACTGAATTAGTTAATAGTCACAATCTTCTGTGTGGAAAATTAATATCATAGAATGTTTTCTGAAAATTTGTTATTGACAATGTAAAGAGTTTATTAGATGAATAAAACTAACTTGTTTCACAGTTTTGTCCTTCCCATCCCATGTCACAGATACAGAAATACACATCCTGGGTTTGTACACATGGTCCATGTTGGCATGGTAACGAAGCACATGGATTGTCTGGTGTTATATCTGCAGTATACAGTAAACAATCGTAACTTATTAACTGTTATTTTTATAAATGTTCATAATTTGAATGCTAAAGTAAGCTTGTTCAGAATCACACAAACAATTCTTTCCCAATATTACAAAAATTTGAAGTTAAGGTTGTAAATTAACACTCTTCAAGTCATATGCATGCACACAACCATATCAATCATTTCAATTCATATAGCATCATACGCAGCAAAATGATGTGCAGGTAGTGTGCAGGGTTGTGTGGTATACATGTACATATTGACAGTTGTCAGTTTGGATGTCTCATTTGCAAGACGTTGCTCTCATGTCACAAGGCACTGCTAGTTAAACAGATGTTCTACCTACCATCTTCACAATGTTTTCCTTGTTTATCTACTGGACACACGCAGAAATAAGCTGTATTGTCTGTACTGCTAACACAGGTTGAATCACTGGCACATGGTGAGGATTGACATGGTCCAATGTCAGGTGGTCCATGTGTTGGTGGTGGGGTATCGGGTACAACAGGAGAGACTGAAGAAAGAAAATAACATTGCATTTAGAAAATGTTTATCAGCCACATACATTAAAATCCTCAAGAATTCTCAAGAACTCTGACACTAATTTAAAATTTTACAAAATCTACAAGAATGAAATCTTGTGGAATGTAATAACTCACCGATTTCACAATGTGTACCCTCCCAGGCATTGTTGCACTGACAGAAGAAGGAACTACCATCTGTATTACCAATACAGGTTCCTCCATGTTGACAAGGATTGGTTGAACAAGGATCAGGTGTTCCTGGCACAATTATAATATAAACTCATTTGTATAACTGATTCTGGGTCTGAGATACATCATTATCACAAGTTATTAATATTTGTCCATGGTCATGAAACAAGGCTGACTCAGTACTTAAATGGAACATGATTATGAATATATGTATAAATACAGAATACGTTACACAGATGTTTTTAAACTGTCACTTTGCTGTTGACTGCTTACTAGTACCTCACAATAATTCAAGTATCTATTATGTTGAGAAGTATATAAAGGATATAATTATGCGACTACAATTTTTATTTGAGCCTAAAGAACTTACTTTCCTGACACATTTGACCTGTCCATCCATCTTGACAAATACACTGTATACTGGTGGCTAGAGAAACACAGGTTCCACCATGAGTACATGGTGACGGTGTACATGTAGTCAAGATTGCTGTAAAGATAATATCAAATATTAGTCCACATGATTTGTACATGGAGAACAATGATATTCTTAATTTGCTTCAACTAAGAAAATTTCACCAGTTTTATAAATGTACACAACTTTAATAGCCATAATGTATAGACCAGATTTAAATCATTTTAAAATAATACATCTAAGGTACACAACCACCAATTACAAACAGTTAAAACGATATCACAGTAAATGGTTTAATGGCGTATCAGAAAAACACAAACATATTGTACAATCCTAACAGCCATGCCCCCTCCCCCAACAGACACATTGTTTATATGTTTATATAGAGGAGAATCTGTCAAAATATAAATTTTTGATTTGAATTCTGCTAAATTCCCCTAGAGTGTTTATAGTTACCTATTTCACAATTCATGCCCACATACGGCTCCCGACACAGACATCGATGTGAGTTGATTTCATTTATACATGTGCCACCATGCTTACATGGATTGTACTCCAAGCATTCATTAATATCTGTAAGAAAATACATAACAATGCCTTATCAATATCTGACAAGCCTGTGCTCTCCACAATCTACGTATGCTTACCATAGATTACTAAATTAAATATGTATCAATTTTTAAATTTCATTTGCTTGTTACTTAATAATGTTTGCTTTGTTTGTTTCTTACAGAACACTAGCATCAAATGCACAATGTATAATGTCTAAGTAAGCCCTTTTGGTAGTCAGTAGAACCACTAAAATTGTAATTAGCTAAATTTCAAGTATTTTGTAAGTATATCATATTTGATACTTTTATTCACTGACCTGTAAAACAGTTAGTTCCAGTCCAGCCAGGTTGACAGACACAATGGTAGCCATTAGGCAAATCATTACATTGTATGAAGTGCTGACAAGGGTTGGAAAGGCAATCATCTTTATCTAAATAGAGAATTTCAAAGATATTTTTGCTTACTAATACCGGTACATATACATTCCATGGCCAGAAGTGCTTTCAGATTACATATTACAGATTAGGTAGGACTATGAGAGATTATATCTCCATACACATAAATGAGTAGAGCTTATAATGGACAGCTTAACTATATACACACATTGAATTCACATGACATTGTATGAAGTGCTGACAAGGGTTGGAAAGGCAATCATCTTTATCTAAATAGAGAATTTCAAAGATATTTTTGCTTACTAATACCGGTACATATACATTCCATGGCCAGAAGTGCTTTCAGATTACATATTAC
The DNA here is from genome assembly GCF_964340395.1 of Glandiceps talaboti. NCBI lineage: Eukaryota > Metazoa > Hemichordata > Enteropneusta > Spengelidae > Glandiceps > Glandiceps talaboti. The sequence continues at coordinate 2,993,869 of NC_135549.1, read as the reverse complement.
AGATTAGGTAGGACTATGAGAGATTATATCTCCATACACATAAATGAGTAGAGCTTATAATGGACAGCTTAACTATATACACACATTGAATTCACATGACATACATATTCCAGGCAATATCATTTATGTCTCAACAAGTCTCCTACATTTAAAAACATAGCTCCCAACACAACATGACTTGCGATGTCCGAAATATGGTCATACAATCTTACCAGAGAGGTTACCCAGCCGTTATGATATTAGTGTAGACTATTTTGATTGGGGACCCTATCAAAAAAACTTTCAAGGTTATTGACCAAATTTGAATTTGACCTTAACTTATCTCTTACAATGTGCAGGTACACATTTCAATGATGGCTCTAGGTATAAAACTTCCAAAGTTATAGAACAACTTGCTATTTGACCTTGGAGATGAAGGTCAAGGTCACATTTTAGTGTCTGGCTTGAATGCCTACCTTGCTAAACATATCCTTCATAACCAGTTGAACACATACAGGAACACATCACTATGCCAGAAATACCTTACCTATTTCACAGTGAGAACCTTCATATCCAGTTGAACACATATTAGAATACATCACTTTACTAGAAATACCTCACCTTTAATATGTGAGAACCTTCATATCAAGTTGAACCACATACAAGAATGTATTGCTATATCGGAAATACCTACCTATTTCACAGTGAAAACCCTCATATCCAGTTGAACACATACAAGAATACATTGCTATACCGGAAACACAGGTTGCTCCATTCAAACAAGGATAACTCTCACAGCTATCTATGACTGTAAGAAAAATATTGGAAAATTAATGTGAAGCGTGTTAATGTGTTGGTAAGCAATTCCTCTAGACATGTCCTGGCCAAATAGCTGACATGAAAATATCCCTCTCAGCTCTAACAGAAACAGCCTGCTAAAAGTTGGACAACTCTCTTGAACATACTTTATACATGTACATAATGTAATCATAAGTCTAACAAAGTTGCTGCATACCTTCATTGCATCTCTGTCCAGTAAATCCTTCAGAACACAGACAATTATACAGGTTGGTGCCAATATCAATGCAAGTACCTCTATTTAGACAAGGGTTTGGATGACAGTCATTGGCATCTGGAATAAGAATACATTACAGTATAAAAGTGACATGTTTTAATATATCTATTAATGCTCTTTGGGCATTTCCTGATAAAGATGCTTTTTACTGTATGAGCTAAGTAAAAATACTGATTAGAAGTTTTATGAATTTAAAATAAACTTCAGAAACTCAACTTCTTCTGGTCACTTTTTACACTAATTTCCACTATGGCTTACACCAGATTTATACCTACCAGTGTTGTTAGGTGGAAGTGCTAAAAATGAAATGTGATTCTCTGAATACATGTACAAATGTACTACCAAGGGATAGGAACTGAATACAAAAATGAACTGCATTTCCACCCATCTAGATTCAACTCTAAGTAGGCTTTTCCAAGATTACTGTTAAAGGTACAATTCCAAGTTATTCGTAAAGATATATAAGAACACAAAAAAAGGAAACTCAGCAATAAAATGTTTATTACCCTCTTCACAGTTAGTCCCTGTCCAGCCATTTTCACAGACACATGAATAGAAAATAATACCATTGATGCAGTCACCATGGAGACAAGGAGCACTATCACATGGATTAAGTCCTAAAAAATGAGGTGGGCAGGATGTAAATCTACAGGATTTCACCGACATAAAGGTGACATACATGTACATAACAAACTTTGGTATGATATCATTTCTACTGCACAAACCATATAAATAAGTACTTATTACTATACTTGTATAAATGCAAAGCATAACTATGTTTTACAGCACTCAGAAGTATAGTTATGAAATGTTTCTTGAAGATACTGGTCTTCTTGCAAATAAATCATTTGAGACAGGAAAACTATGTAGCTACAGTAATGTACATGGTGGAGTACAGACCAGAAGTTTTATTTGCTTTTTAGTTATTTTTTATACTCAGGAACAATACTATAGAGCACATACATTGGAGATGACATCAAGACTCTCGAGTCCAAACACCTTGCACATGTATGTTACTACTTACTGGTTTCACAGTTAGCACCTGTGTACTCTACTGAACAATGACAGACATAACCAATCAACAGATCCTCACAGTAACCATGGAGACAGGGATCTGGATCACATTCATTAAGATCTATAATAACAGATATTGTGAAATTAGATCTATAAAGATGACTATGAAGCTTTGCAACATAAAGTTTACCTCATATGAGATCTCTATTTGTAACCATGGTGATATACCTACTGTAACACTGGGCATACACCAGGATTACACAATGTAACTCAATATTTCTGGTAAAAATATAGACAGGCACATATCTTGACTGTAAATGACAATAAAAAATCAGCCAAACATTCAGTATTACCAAACAATTGAAATCATTACAATGGCACAATAAATACAGACGATACTGATTCCAAGGTACACTCACAGTGTACTGCTTGCATAATTTCAAGGCTATGATCTCCTCAGCATATCCAGTAGTAAGATTACAAGAATAGTGTGAATAATAGTACAAACATGTACACAAGTTACATTTGCATTCAACTAAATCTCTCAAACAGTTTATATGTGACAGGTTGATTGATATACTTACTAAGTTCACAGTACTGGCCAGTATATCCTTGAGTACACAAACACTGATGATCATTAACACCATCTAAACATATGCCACCATGAAGACAAGTATTTGGTGTACAATCATTCTGATCTATAAAGACATCATTCAAATAATATAAATTATAATTTGATTTAGTTTTCGGTGTTAAACCTGCATGCACTCTAAAAACAACTGCTCATAACTGAAGACTTCTGTTTCAAAAACTTTAAACAACCTGTACAATCAAAGAATAATTTTCTTTTTTTTCACCTTAGCATATATTTTGTTCTATGGTTTATTAATGATGAATGATTAATTAAATCAATCTATAAAAAAAATTGTCAATGACTAATCAGAAGTATGTGTACATCAGATCAACTATTATTTGCATTGTATTTATAATTTTGTTCATGAAAAGCATGATTTAATATATCCTTCTGATTAAATGCACAGACGCCTATTTGTACCCAATTGTTAGTCCTAATCCTGCAATAATCACCCATCAGAGCAATATAAAGTTGTCTGTAATGTTAACGTGTAGAATGTTACAAATACCAGCTGTTAATAAGTATGAACAACATAAATAACAAAATATCTATGATGACAGTACATAGAATATGGAACAGAAAAGATGAAGTAAATGAAATATGTAATTACAAACCTTCCTGACAAGTGAGGCCAGTGAAGCCAGGTGGACACACACAAGTATAGGACAGCATACCATTAAGACAGGTTGCACCATTCTTACATGGAGCACTTTGGCAATATGTGATAGCTTGACAAGACAAGACAAGATAATTAAATCATTCATTAACATCAATTTAGCATCTTATACACACATTTTGGCCAATATACTGCAATAAAATATGTCTACAACCAAAAACATCAGTTCCTACCTAAGAATGTAAACTATGCATAGTCTATCTCTCTCAGCTATGAAATACACAATACAGGTAGGAATAAATAGAAGCTGGGCTATGTGGCTAACATAGATCAGAGTCTATATCAATTGTTAGACAATAACCTGTGTGACAAATTCAGTTGTAAATTTATGTACACCTGTGACAGAATTTTATAAGATGATCTAGTGAGGAGGTACATATTTTATCTTGAATGAGGAAGATTTAATCTCTTGGGTGGCGAAGAATCATGTTCAGTTTAAGATATAACACAGTATACTATGACAAGTATAATGTACACGGACATACAATCATTAACACCAATTAAATGGTGCAAGAGCAAGGGATATTGTCTCACCTGTACAGGTTAAGATAGGCTTGAAGATCTTATGCATAATGTCATAACAGTTCTGAAATCACACCTACTAGTACTAGACAGAAAATTTGTGACTTAACTTTGACAGCAAGGCACTGAGGATGACAATGGTTGCCATTACAGTGTCAACTTACTTGTCTGACATATTGCTCCTGTTTTACCAGTTGGGCAGACACATGTGAATGAAGCTGCTCCCATATCATAGCAAGTACCACCATTCATACATGGGTCAGGATTACAATCATCGATGTCTAGGAAAACAGACAATGTAAATTAGTTAGTTTCATGCTGCATTATTGATGTATGACTACACAATGTAAGTACACATATGAAGACACACATATTTATAGTACCATTAGTCTTGTGGCATGACTGATTGCCTAGAAGGTAACCAATACTAGAAGTAAGATATTCTTCACTAAATGATGGACCAACCCACCCCTCAAATTTTGAGATAAATATCTTTTGACAAAAAATCCTAATTTCGAAACATGGATGAGATATTCTGCCCTTCACAAACAATCATCAACCAATGTTACAAAAATCTCCATAAAATATGTACTAGTCTGCCAGGAATTCTTTGAATTAGTATTTTGACCACAATTTCTCTTTTATATCTTTCTAATAGGCCACAGTTCAAACCATTGGATCAGTTCTGGTCAAAATCAAAAACCAGTGCCAAGATTATCATCTAGTTCAGTATGGCAACTTGCCAGTGCCCCCCCCCCCCCCCCAAATCCTGAAAGTATCTCACCATGTTGACAGTAGGTACCAATCCATCCATCTTCACATTGACATGTGAATGAATTAATGCCATCTTCACAAACTGCACCATGTAAACAAAGATTCCTCCCACAATCATCGATATCTACGATGTATTAAAGGAATGAAAAAAAGGCGCTTCACATTACTGTTATTTCTGTAACATCAAAGAACTCTTGAAAGCTCCTCTCTGTGCTCTCCATTAGACTGAAAGTCTATTGCATATTTTTTTTTTATTGCATATTTTCTGGAACCCTAAATTCTAGCAGAATGATTCCACTTCAAATGTGATATCAAGTTGGTGAAATGAGGGAATGAAAAACTGTACAATAGAATATTGTTATAATACAGCATAACTTACTGATCTGACAGTTTTGTCCAGTCCGTCCTCAATCACAGACACATGTGTACCGTAGGATTGAAGGTATAACTTACTAAGTTGACATTTGTTTCCTGTCCATCCTGAATCACAGTGTAGGAATTGAAGGTAATATAACTTACTAATTTGACAGTTGTGTCAGTCCATCTGGAATCACAGACATATGTGTAGGAATTGAAGGTATAACTTTTTACTATTTTGACAGTTGTTTCCTGTCCATCCTGAATCACAGTGTAGGATTGAAGGTATAACTTACTAATTTGACAGTTGTTTCCTGTCCATCTGGAATCACAAACACATGTGTAGGATTGAAGGTATAACTTACTATTTTGACAGTTGTTTCCTGTCCATCTGGAATCACAAACACATGTGTAGGAATTGAAGGTATAACTTACTAAATCGACATTTGTTTCCTATCCATACTGAATCACAGATACGTGTAGGATTGAAGGTATAACTTACTATTTTGACAGTTGTTTCCTGTCCATCTGGAATCACAAACACATGTGTAGGATTGAAGGTATAACTTACTATTTTGACAGTTGTTTCCTTCCATCCTGAATCACAGTGTAGGAATTGAAGGTACAACTTTGTAGTATTTTGACAGTTGTTTCCTATCCATCCTGAATCACAGTGTAGGATTGAAGGTATAACTTACTAATTTGACAGTTGTTTCCTGTCCATCCTGACTCACAGACACGTGTAGGAATTGAAGGTATAACTTACTAATTTGACATTTGTTTCCTGTCCATATTGAATCACAGTGTAGGATTGAAGGTATAACTTATTAATTTGACAGTTGTTTCCTGTCCATCCTGAATCACAGACACGTGTAGGAATTGAAGGTATAACTTATTAATTTGACATTTGTTTCCTGTCCATCCTGAATCACAGACACGTGTAGGAATTGAAGGTATAACTTATTAATTTGACATTTGTTTCCTGTCCATACTGAATCACAGACACATGTGTAGGAATTGAAGGTATAACTTATTAATTTGACAGTTGTTTCCTGTCCATCCTGAATCACAAACACATGTGTAGGATTGAAGGTATAACTTATTAATTTGACAGTTGTTTCCTGTCCATCCTGAATCACAAACACATGTGTAGGAATTGAAGGTATAACTTATTAATTTGACAGTTGTTTCCTGTCCATCCTGAATCACAGACACGTGTAGGAATTGAAGGTATAACTTATTAATTTGACATTTGTTTCCTGTCCATACTGAATCACAGACACATGTGTAGGAATTGAAGGTATAACTTATTAATTTGACGGTTGTTTCCTGTCCATCCTGAATCACAGACACGTGTAGGAATTGAAGGTATAACTTATTAATTTGACAGTTGTTTCCTGTCCATCCTGAATCACAAACACATGTGTAGGATTGAAGGTATAACTTACTATTTTGACAGTTGTTTCCTGTCCATCTGGAATCACAAACACATGTGTAGGATTGAAGATATAACATTTGTTTCCTGTCCATACTGAATCACAGATACGTGTAGGAATTGAAGGTAACTTATTAATTTGACAATTGTTTCCTGTCCATACTGAATCACAGCGTAGGAATTGAAAGTATAACTTACTAATTTGACAATTGTGTCCAGTCCATCTGGAATCACAGACACATGTGTAGGAATTGAAGGTATAACATTACTTTCCTGTCCATATTGAATCACAGATACGTGTAGGAATTGATAGTATAACTTACTAATTTGACAGTTGTTTCCAGTCCATCTGGAATCAGAGGCACATGTATAGGAATTGAAGGTATAACTTACTATTTTGACAGTTGTTTCCTGTCCATCTGGAATCACAGACACGTGTAGGAATTGATAGTATAACTTACTAATTTGACAGTTGTTTCCAGTCCATCCGGAATCACAGGCACATGTGTAGGAATTGATAGCACTAATACAAGTACCATGTTGACAAGGACCACTCTCGCATAGATCTATCACTGTTAATAAGCAAAACCAAAAATATGAACTTTACACTTGATTTGACATTGTACGAGTGAAAAATGAAATGTACTTTAAATTAGTATACTTTGATTTGTATGATAATGTATGACATCGTCTCTTTTTTTTTGATAACTGATGGCTATTAGGACTGTAATTACACGCGTAGGTTCAATTTGATACATATGAATATTGATATGTATGACAGGAATTTATTTTTTACAGATCTATGACTTGAATGATAAATGCATTGTAATATTACCTATTTCACAACTGTCTCCACTGAATCCATTGTCACATAGACACACATGATCATTAATACCTCTGTCATAACAACTTCCACCATACATACATGGATTTGGACTACAATCATCCACATCTAACAGAATAAGACAAATAACAATCATTCAACAAATAGTTTCATTTGATTTCTAAACGTAATAGAGGTTATTTTTAAGTGTTTAATGAAAATTCACTTTCCTATACATCAATTTCACATAAAAGTGTAGCCTTAAATTACAATTTTACACAAATTAAACATTTTTATGCATGTGGAAAAAGAAAAATGTTGCAACTGTCATCCCATAATAAAAGCTAAAAGAGCAATCAGTAAAATATATCAAATGACAAGGAATAGCATTTCTTTGTAGTCATCATGTAGCACAAAATTAAAACCAATTCTTTATCGCAATTCAGTACATTTCTGGTATTTCAAAGCACTTGAATGTGTATTGTAACAAACCTTCCTGACACAGTATACCATCCCATCCATTCAGACAGATACAAGTGAATGAATCTGTCCTATCAATACATGTACCATCGTTTTGACATGGAGATGATGAACACTCATTAACGTCTGCAAAGAATGTTAAAAGAAAATTGAATGTCAATTCACTGCACTCGAATTTGAAAGTTTCCTAGAACTGGAGTAAACATTATATTATTTTGACAGATTGTTTACATTTAATATACAGCTCAATTAACAAATAATTCAGTGAATTATGAAAACTGGAAAGGATTTTCTGTTTTTCCTAACTCTCTTTCAAATAAATAAACTGAAGAAAACTGATCATAACATACATTAACATTCATTCAACCTACTTTAGAATACAAGCAAAGCCTAAAGACCAAGGATTCAGCATTTGGGATATAAGTTAACTGGTAGTTGGTCAAATTGATGACTGGTTTTAAACCAGACTTTACTGGTATATATACAATTGTTTAGAAAGCTGGATCCTATTTCAATTCTATCAATGTCAATTTCCTGCAGAATTGAATTTCAATTATACTACTATGCTGATTGAATGCATAATCTATCATTTTATACTCCTTTTCAACATATACTGGTAGCAATCAAAGTATCCTTTTTGACCTAATATGTCTGCTAAATATAGAAAATGACACATATTAACATGTATGAACAAACCTGAATGGCCCCAACCCCAAGGACATGCACACCAAATATAAAAGCAAAAAAAATTTTTGCAGATGATGTACGATGGGCCATATATGATGGAGAATCAATTAATCTAACCCTTAAACTCCAGTCACCTATAATTGCTGACAGCAGAGATTATTACAAACTACTATGGTGACTGAATTCAGGCTTTCTCATTTTATACACTTCTTAACATAATGCAGGTGGTAATCACTAAATATAATCACGATACATGTACAAGCATTAATGGGAAAAAACAGAGAATTGTTTAATAGTATTTAGTCGTACTTGTTTCACAAGTGAGTCCATTCCATCCTGATGAGCACACACATATAAACTGTCCTCTGATGTTAGTATGACATGTGGCACCATTCTTACAGGGACTACTACTACATGGCTCTGGTGCTACAAATCAAATATAACCATGAAATGTAAATCCTCAAAAACACTGCAGTTAGCAAATATTTGCAGACATACACATTATTTCAAACTGCATAATGTTTCTATATATCCATCATATGCCTTTCAATAAATATACATTTACAAAGTTGTTTCCTTGATGGAAAGATATTCTTTTCACTAATGAAAAAAATACTTATATTGTGGAATATATATATTTGAATACTGAACCATCTCCAGATTAGCCAATGAAGACAAAATACCAATTACTTTTCTTTTTGTACCAACTTTTATCAAATGTCTGGATATCAACAAACTCCTCTTTTACAAAAATCTATAAGAATGGTTGTTTTCAAGATACATACCAATTTCACAATGCTGACCAGTGTATCCATTCTCACATGAGCACTGATAATTTCCATTGCTGTACATCTGACATACACCACCATTTTGACAAGGATTGGGGTCACACCCACTCTCATCTATGGGAAATGAAAATAATAATTTTGATGAGAAATTAACTTTCATGGAAGATGGAAATTATACACTCTGAGTTTTATCTTTGGCAAAAATGTAAATGTCACTGTCTTTCAGGATTTAACTTTATAATTTGTCCTACAATGACCTGTTTATCATTTTCCTACAATCTTCAATCTCAGGTTGTCATAATTTCTAACTTTCTTAGCAGTAGATTCAAGGACTGTCCAAACACATGTAAGATGACATTTACATCTTAGTAATGACACTCAGTCTATTACAGAACTGGTAGTGTCATGTCACATATTTGTTCTACATGTACCTTGTTCACAGTAGACTCCCGAGAAACCATCCTGACAAAGACAGTGGAATGTGCTGATGTCATCCATACAGAAACCATTATTCTGACAAGGTTCACTAGAGCATTCATCAATATCTGTGGAGTTTAGAGGAAGATGGCGTTGAGGAGACAAAATTGTATGGTAACATGAAAAAGTGAGACCAGTATGAAACATAAATACTTTAAATTAATAGCCCAATATTTGAATCCCAAGGTCTTGGATTTAGTGCTCATGTTCACTAATACTATCAGCAGATTTACCTAGCAACTTTTGCAAACTTGCAAATGTGAAATTCTTCCAAAAATCTTTTGATGCTATTTCCATCACCAACATCAATAAGTTTTGCCTATAAAGAGTCCAAACTATCAGTTTAACAGCCCAACAACTTTACCCACAAAGCAATGACCAGCTTACTTTGTTCACAGCTATTTCCAGTATATCCTGGCTGACAGACACAAACATAATTATCTCCAGAGTCGATACAGTCAATTCCATGGATGCAAGGATTACTATCACACGGCTTAGTGGCTGAAGAATAAGAGTATAGAATTATACATAATTACGTGTCTGTGTCAATGACAGTATGAGATAAATGGATAATACACTTGATGTTGTATGGAAAGATAGTGATGAAATGCATACATAATACATGTAACTCAATTGTGCATTGGTTGTTACAAACTTAATTAACTCAATGTTCATTTTGAGTTATCCTGGTAGTCTTCACCCAAAGTCACTTCCTCAACAAATTTCATAATGTTAATAGTAATTTTAGTTTTTATATAGCTCTTTCCTTCATGTGCTCAAAACACTTTTCATTACGATTTTTTATCCCTGGCACAGATCTACAAAGGCACAATGCCTGTCAATATACTTAATCCTCAACTCTCAAGGGAGTACACACACCATTGAGGCCTCTGTAAGCACAGAGGGTTAAGCATTCACATAGCAACCTCACAAAGATGCATGCGCAGTCATGCAATCAGTGCACACATACACACACACAGAAAAGTCACTTAGCACTACTGAACTTCAGCTTAGTGTTAATAAACTTAGCATAAAACAATCCATGTTGTTGTCTTACCAACTTCATGGCACAATACACCTTCATAGTCTCCTTGGCATATACAGAAGAAGGCATTTTGACCTGTATCCACGCACTGTCCATCATTCTGACATGGATTTGGGGTACAATCATCAACATCTGAAACATAAAACAGGGTTTATTAGCTATATTCTTGCATCACACAAAAAATTAAGTGATCTGATATATAATAGATAGATGAGTGATTTTTGCAACACCTGAATATCATTATCAAATAAATGCCTAAAAATAAAGAGAATAGCTCGGATACAATGTATCATGTATTTAATTAAGACTGATAAAATTGCTAAATGCTGCAAAGATAATGAGCTAAAAATCACGACGAGCTGACAATTCACTCATATTTGACTAGCGTACTTGTGTGGAGTATCATATTCAATTACTTTGAACCAAAATGAATATATAATGGAGTGTGGTAAAGTGTCATTTTTCACCTTGTTCACAAAAGTTGCCAGTGAAGCCAGATGCACAAACACAAGTAAAACCATTAACTTCATCTAGACATAGTGCATCATGTAAACATGGATTTGGTTCACAGTTGTTGATATCTAAAAGTCAAGTTTATATATAGTCCAAGTTATTTTTTTGACATGTAAGCTAGGTGCAAAAAGCTAACTTGATAATCTAGTAATTGCTAGACATGACAGTTCATCAAAGCAGTCCCTGCAGACATACAGGTTTTTTGAGTCTTAGTATATGATTTAATTGATTCAAAATTTGACTCCCGTCAGTCTATCTCACCCCTGATGTACAAGTGATTTTGCAGACATTTCAAGTACTCTTTCACAACATTTATATCACTGTGTCAGCATTTGGAAACTTTTGTTTGAAAGCATACATAAGAAGGAACATGTATATTTTCTATTTTCTTTTATATTATATGAAACACTTAAATGAAAAGAACACAAAAAATATACATACGTAGTCTAAAATCTAAACAGTATAGAATTTTTTTTAGTTCTTTTTTTCTCTTAGAGAACTGAAACTGTTGACTTTATTATTATCCTTTGTAATTTTTCATTAAACCCAACATGTTTGTTTTTTAGATATTTTGAAGAAAAAAAACTATTTTGGTTATTTTTACAGATATGTTAAGTCACTTTAAAGTTGAACTTCTAAGCTTCCAATAACATAATCACAAAATATTTGTTACAGGTAATATATTCATATTCAATAAATGGCTATTTCTTTATAAACAAAACCAAATATTTATATGAAAATAGTCACATGTACCTTTTTGTAATAATCAAGACATTTACAAAAATCATAGACAACAATTATAACTCTTACTTTGGTCACACTGTTGACCAGTATATCCAGGTGCACAGACACACATAAAGGTGTTTCCACTTTTCAGACAGGCGGCTCCATTCCTACAGGGATTACTTGTACACGGATTCACTGCAAGAATAAAATAACTTTAGGAGCCCTACAATACTCGAACATTTTTTTGTTAAAAAGGCCAAACTTTTCTAGAAATAGTGTACACATTGATCAGATTATTATTTGTTTATTAATGTTTTCAACGTATTGGTAACTATGATTCTGACTGTTCATAGAACACTATCGAATTATTTGAAGTTAATGTAGTAGAAATATTCTGAGATGATCATATACTTTTAGTATTTTACCTTACATTTCATCAAAATATTTTCTTTGAACAGAAAATGTGGATTATATACATGGTTGTTCTACGTCATGACTACCTGTGTCTACCTGTGTCACTGGTTTTGTAGTGCTCAAAATATGACTCAAAACTTTTCAAATTCACCATTATTTTTTCCTATTGTTCATGAATTATGCTTGAGGGATATAGGTATATTATTTCCCAATATTTTTTTTCATTCAACTGGAAAATACTCAAGACCAAAGTGTTTAGCAACTTGTAGTGGCAAGGTCCTCAGGTCACTCATATTTTCCTTACTGATTGGGTAATAATATATCTAATCAATGCATATGTGAGGATTTAGAATAACTCAAAAGGTGTTTATCACCACACTGTCTATGATATAAACAACATTAATATACAATACATCTATAAGCAACTGACCTGTCTGACAGATTTCACCCTCATATCCATTTAGACAAACACATGAAATCTCATTGAATCCATTGTCCATACAAGTACCACCATTTAGACAAGGGTTGGGTGTGCAGTGATACTCCTCTATAATCAAATATATGGTACATGGATTGTTTATCATGGATGATGTCTAGGAATTAAGTCACACATAGCTGTTTTGGAATTCAGCTAATTATAAATCAGTCATTTTGGAGTTTTCAAATAGTCAGATATAATACATGATTTTTAAGCATTCATTCACATGAATATATTAAGTGAAATATGTACACCATAATGATAATTCTACTCACCATCTTGACAGTACCGTCCAGAGTATCCGTCTTGACAAACACATACAAAATCATTTACAGTATCATGACACACACCATGTAGACATGGATTAGGGTCACACTCATCTGTCTCTGAAATCACAACAAAATATCATACAACTGTGTGTTAATAAACCTGACTCTAAATTCAATGCTCAATTTCTTACCAATTCTTGTCATTTACAAAATCAACAAACACTGAACTTGATATACTCTAACACTTATAAATATTCAAAACTGAAGGATATTTTTGAATGAATTTCCGTCCTTCAGTCTTCACCTACTTACATTCTTCAGACAATGCTCTAGTTTGCTTTGACATATGCCACTTCTGACAATTATCAAGAAATGCCAACAACTCAACAAATTGCTATTTCCATATGGTTTTGAGAGATATATATACTGTTTGCACTGCATGTATAATTGCAAATGCTTGCAACAGTTATATTAATGCAATACATGACAAATGGAACATGGACTTAATGGCTGCTGGAATAATTTGTACCCAACCCTGATGGATGAATTTACACACCTAATTCATTCTCTACAATGTACTATATACATATATAATAATGTATGCATACAATTCTGCTACCTATATGTTAGTAGCAATATTCCTTTTGGGGACATCATTTTAGATTCATGCATAAAAATCTAAGGTGGAGTGATCAATTAGCTGTAATTGATAGTTGACATCAAAGCAGATGTAAACTTTTTACCAAAACAGACATTGAAGAGTTCAAAATGGTCCAAATGGTAAAATACTATCTAAGGAAGTATTACCAACTACTAAAATCTGTACAAACTTATTTTACCTTCAACACAGACATCTCCAGTGTAGCCTTGTGCACATACACATATTGGACCCGTGGGAGAGTTATAGCAAGTACCACCATTGTAGCAAGGATTAGGGTCACAAAAGTCAGTTTCTGGAAATTCAATATAATGAACTTGTTTGACCATTCTCTCAATGATGATAAAACTTTTAATTTCTCATTACCATTTATGGTATGTTTTGCCTATTGAGTTATAAATTTCTCACCATTTTCACAACTACATCGGTGATCTCAAGGAGAAAGTACAATTTCTTTCCTGATATTTGTATGACATTTTAACTAAACTTTGATGCTACTAAAGCCCTGTGTTTGTTTCAAGTCATGCATTTGAAGAAATACTCATAATGTTTTAGCAAGTAAGTTGTAATGCATTCAGAACCTGACAGACTAGATATGGGATTTAAGTAGGATGTCTGACATCAGTCAACATGAAACAAATAAATATGTTATACGTATGACCATTATTGGACTTCCATATAAACTAACAAAAACACTGGTGATAATTCCGGAATCTTACTCTTACCATCAGTGCAGTGTACTCCTGCATAGTTACTCATACAATTACAAATATAGCCATTGAGTTGGTCTGTGCAAATACCACCATTCTGACATGGATTACTTGCACATTCATTTATTTCTGCAAGAAAATTAGGCATATTTCTTGATCCAGACATACATGTATACAACTGCAGTTAACAAATTAGTACGAACATATGAAATGTGTTTATCTCAAATAAATTTATCATTCTATGTGAGTGTAATCATACTTTGTTTAAAAAACCTTCATGAGAATTCATCAGGCATTAGTGAAAATATACAGGGATATGATTTATACAAAAAAGCATCGAATAGATATATGGATGTACATGTAACTTAGTTACCCAGTTCACAGTGAGTTCCAGTGTAACCAGACTGACAAACACAGCTATAAGCACCAGAATGACCATCAACACACACACCATTGTTCTGACATGGGTTGTTTTCACAATCATTGACATCTGAAATATAACAATGTTGGATCTTTACATAGTACAACACAAATTTTGGCTCTCTGTTCTTGTTGTTACATTTACTGTCTGAAAACATTCAGAGCAAAATGTACAATTTTTATCAGTTGCAATAACACTTAAAAATTACAGTGCAATCTTGTATCTAGTCATTGACTCACTCAGAGTGATTTGTCTTGTCCTTCACCAACTTCTAGTCTGTACTGTACATTTGATAAATTGTGAAAAAGAAAAAAATACAATACAATACAATACAATACAATACAAAGTCTTAACACGGGCTAATTAAATCTGAGTTATCATCATACACTGTTCCTTACTTTGTTCACAGAGAATTCCATTGTATCCAATACCACATATACATGTAAACTTATCTACACCATCAACACATGTACCATCATGCAAACATGGGTCTGGTGAACACTCATCAATGTCTGAAAAAAAAATCACAAAAATTTCGCAAATTAAATACATTCTGTATTCTGCAGTATATTTTATAGATGGCTCTGATGAATACAATGAATAGTCTGCAGTATTTCATTTGTACATAGCTCTGAAAAATAGATGGTTCTGATGAATACAATGAGAATTCTGCACTATATCTTGTAGATGGCTCTTATGAACACAATACACATTTCGAAGTATATTTTGTAGATGGCTCTGATGAACACACTGGGCATAGTGCAGTATATTTTGTAGATGGTTCTATTGAATACAATGAACATTCTGAAGTATGTTTTTTAGATGGCTCTAATGAATACAATGAACATTGTGCAGTATAATTTGTAGACGGCTGTGATGAATATACTGAGCATTCTACAGTATATTTTGTAGATGGCTCTGATGAATAACTTGTACAGTATATTTTGTAGATGGCTTTGATGAATATATTGAACATTTGTGCAGTGTAATTTGTAGATGGCTCTGATGAACACAATAAATATCTTTGCTCACCTGTTTCACAATTGGTTCCTGTAAACCCATCCATACAGTCACAGACATATCCTGTTCTAGTGTTGTGACATACACCATTAACACAAGGACCTGAATCACAAGCTGTAGTTTCCTCTATAGTATTAATAGATAATCAACAGTTTTAACATTTTATTTCAAGTAACTGAAACATATTCACCAACTAGATCATTGAAATTAATCTGGCAAAACTTGCAGGATGAAAGTAATTTGTTTCTTGATGTTTTACATTTTCAGATGTTGTCAACTATGATTGATCATTTGTTATATTTAGTGGGAAATCAATATTTCTATATCACAATATATTATTGTTTATTGTTTATTTGAAATTTCTGAAGTTGGTTCTTCAGCTATACAAGTCTCCCTGCATGCAAAACCAGCAGCTCTGGAAAATTTCTTTTTTGAAATATGCAATCTTTTGTATCGTTAGCCAGGTGTCACCACAAATTGTTTTCTTATTTTCCTTGAAAGATGGACAAGTTTCCTTCAAATAGTATTCCTGTAGTGATAAAGAAAAACCTGGATTCTCATCACATGGTTCATTATATTTGTATGTACAAGTGAGTTTGTGAGTCCTGAACTGTTAAATATTATCTAAATATAGGTGTCCATTCTAATGTTCTATAATTGTTCATTTGGCCAGGATTTATGGTCACTGGGCAAAATGTACAAATCTTAATGAATGAATAAATAAATAAATAAACTGAACAGATTGCTAGAAAATAATTATTTATATGCAAGACACAAGTAGATTAAGAGAAAAAGAAGTTTACATCTCAGAGTTTTTGGTTGTATCTTCTCTTAGCTTTGTTCCATACAATATGTATCTATATAGTTTTTCTTATACTCATAAATCTATACTTCTTTAACTTTACCTTCTTCACAGTTTTGTCCAGTAAAACCATCTTGACAAGTACATATATATCCATTGTCTTGGTCTAGGCACATACCATTATTCTGACAGGGGTAACTGACACACTCATCTATGTCTAGGGAACAAAAACAAAATTTAAATGTTATCAATTCCATACACTGGTAAGTATGGCATTGTGAGAACTTTAAGAACTTTAGGATGTGCAATCAATTTTCATAATATATTTGAAATCTAACAGTTGATGATTTAATTATAGAATTACATGTAATGTGTTACCATTCACGTTTCCATAAAGCCGAGGTTAAAATAAAGGTTAATATCAAAAGTCAATAAAAAATGGCAAATAACTTTCTAACAAAATGATGTATCAGAAAGTCTATAAGTTTATTTTAAACTTTAAATTTATTTCACTAAACTTTGAATTTATTTCAATAGACAAATAACTGCCATCAATCATTGTACGACCTGTCAAATAGAACTGACAATTCAATAATGTATTTACTAAAACTCTGCATAAGTTGAATTTTAGGAAACACATGTACAAATTGAACATTTGGCAATTGGCAAATATGCTATTGCAATTAACATTATCAAATACAATTGACAAACATCAGTTTTCAAGATATCAGGAGTTTTCAGAGCTCCAGTTTTAGTGAATATGATGCAATAATAACACTGTGAGTTTTTGACTTACTGACTTCACAGTGGACCTCTGTAAACCCTGGAGCACATAAACACTGATACTGACTGGGTCCAGTGTCTACACATGTACCTCCATTATGACAGCGAGTTGGATCACATCCACTGACAACTTAACATGGGGAAAAAATGAGAAAAAACAATATTGATTTCAAGATTTTGAATAAAATCTATCATTTACATGCTGAATTATCATTTTTGTAAATTCATTACCTTCAGATGACAAAAGTATCAAATGAAACATTGTTTACTGTTTGTTTTGGAAAAATGTATTTGTTTAATATCTAAGTTATAAATGAAAATGTCTGTTCAATACCTTCCTGACAACGATCTCCTTTATATCCCATGGGACATACACAAACAAATTCAGCAGTTCCATCAACACAGGTACCACCATTCAAACAGGGACTGGATACACATTCATCATAATCTAAAATACATCACACTTTTGTTAATGATAAAAGAAATTGGATCACTAAAAACTATTTCTGTATCCTGTCTTTTGTTTTCAATATCAAATTACGTATTAAAAGTTGACAAAAAATAAAAATAAACTAATAAAAGTATAGTGTATCTACATTAAACAATGTTTGCGACAAAAGATAATTCGTATAACTTTCCATGGCTTTACACTTTTCAAAACAAAACATACTTATATTCCTATACTGCTGATTTCAGAACAAGATTGAAAACTGTAAGGATGTACATGTACATTATAAGCTATCTTACTTTGTTCACATTTAACACCCATGAATCCAACAGCACATATACATGTGACATCATTATCTCCATCTATACAGGTTGCACCATTCAAACATGGACCTGATAGGCACTCATCCATATCTGTGTGATACAATTGTTTATAAGTAAAGAAAACTAGAAAAACATCTTCTGCTGTTAAACATAAATTAAATATAAAATAATTACACAAAACAATCAAAGTTTTTTTTAGCACTGAGCTTTCGATTTGCCTTGATCGATGATCTTCATCAGAATATAAAATAGTTTTATTTTTTAATCATTCAATCATTTTGAGTTATAGTCAATGGTTTAACCATATTCCCTCCATTAATATGGTTTAATCCCTCCACCACTATGGTTTAACATTCATTCACATCTGTATGTTGCAAATTAATGTAAAAATACTTACTGGAATTCATTTTAGTTTATTATTTTAAAAATATATTGGAAACTCATTATTCATCATCAAAGAATACTATATTTCATGAAATTGTTTTAGGTCAAAGCAGCAGAAATACATTTCAAAGTCCAACAGTCTGTCATAATTAAATGTAAAGGTAAAATATGCCTCAGACCACTTTCCTTGAACTTAAAAAAGACTTCTTCCTGGTCATTTTGAATTAAAAATAAAGGACATGATCAATCTTTCTTTTCTCAAAGAGTTGATTCTGTACAATATTAATTTGGAAGTCATTTTGGATACTACAATGGGTAAACTTTAATATCATTTTGATCTCTGTTCCATAAAGGGATGTATATATTTACTTACTTTCTTCACATTTGGTACCCATGAACCCTGCTGGACACTGACAGGTATACATATTACCAGAGTCTATACATGTACCACCATTTTCACATGGTAGACTAACACATGCTGATATCACATCCGTAACTATGTCTTGTTCTGTATAAAAACACACAGTTTGTATTTATCAACTTATTATTATCATTCATTTATAACATACAGGTCATATGCCATGTCATGTATGATAGTTGAATTTCAACTTGATAAAACAGGCCAGTAAATTTGAAGTCAAGTTTTTAACTTTTAATATAATTTCTGCTTTACAGATTAATATAAGTTTTGATCTCAACAATCAGCAACGTCAGAATGACAAAATCAAAGATTCTGTTTAGGAATTGTCAACAAGGATAGATAAAAAAGTAATTTTCATTGAACTGCTTCTAAAGCTTTAAATGTGCTACATATACTTAACATTAAACACATTTCAAGTACAGATATCATACAAGTAGACAGAATTGCAAGGGCAATATCATGATAATTTTGTGGGTTGCATATACAGTAGCTTAACATAGCATCAGGTTGCACTGTCTTTGTGAGCAACAAAAATGTTACGCATATATACAGGGCAACATCAAAACATGTGACAGAAGAACAACAAAATGGTCTGTACATTCACATTCACATCATCATATCACTTTTTTATTGTCACATATGGCCAATTGCAGCCGATGACACCAGCTACAGCAAAGGTGACATGAAATACTTTATAGGATACTTGCCTTCACAAAGAGTTCCCATGAATCCGCCACTACAGATACACGCAAAAGCATTGACTTCATCCACACACTGTCCACCATTTTGACATGGTCCACTAGCACATTCATTTATGTCTATCACACAATATACAGTAATATTATGTGTACTTGTGGTCGAGGTAGTTTAAAAATGTATTGAGAACACATTTTAAACAAGAAATTCAAGCTTAAAATACTGATGAAAATACTCAAAATCACTGCAATGTTGTAAACATGACTGCGACAGCAGAAAACAATACTCTGGTTAGTAAGAATGAAATCATTGTATTAATTTGTACTGTAGCTGGTCTGTGGTGATGCAAATGACATCAGGATAATTTTCATACTAGAAACTATTATAGCAAAGGCAACAATTATTGTTCTAAACACCAAAGTTGCCTTTATCTTTGCCTCCTCACATGACTTACTTGTTTGGCAGTTGGTGTCTGTAAAGCCATCCATACATGTACAGGTATACATATTATCAAGATCTAAACAGATACCTCCATTGACACAAGGACTGCTAATACACTCATTATAAACTGTGGGAAAGATAACGTTATTAATATTTAGCGATTTCAACTAATTCCCAGGATATGACATACATTCATAGATTCATTTTGACGTTAGGCATCTCTGACCTCATTTACTGACTTTTGAAATAATTTGTGTTTTGAAGCTGATAGCCACACTTCTCTCTTATGAGACCTTTAAGACTTAGCCTTTTGGTTAAGCAACAGTCTGAGATCATATTTGTCATCAAACTTCTTTAATGCATATATATATAGACAAAATAACACTAAGTGAGAATTGTGCTTTGCATGAAGAATGGCCAAATTCTAGATTCTAAGGTGGCAAAAAGATGCATTACATGCCAATTATCTTGTACCTGGTCCTGTACACTTCACTGAAACATTCAAGCATAAGAAGTATGTTTCATTAGTTTATGTCAGTGTTTTTAAACTGTCATAAGACTAATATTTCAATTTCTTTATCAACAGTCTGAAGAATTCAAGTGGTAATTTTAGGAGCTTACCTTCACAGACTTGTCCTGACCATCCTAGCATACAGTAACATGTGAAACCAGTTGGTGTTGCCTCATTGGTACATGTACCATCATTTAAACATGGTGATGGAATGCAATTGTCAATATCTGGGAATTCATAAATGTTAACAAATAATAACAATTGTTACAGTAAAACATCACATAGACAAATAGCAGACAGTACAAACTTAAATCTTTAAGTGATAAGCTTTTTATTCAAATATCGATTCTAACCTTAACATTAAAGATGTCTCATTAGATAGTAATGTACAGAAGATATCTATGTTATGCAAGAAGATGAAATGTAGTGATGTTATTAAAATGTCTGTGGAACCAAATGACAAAATGCAGCAATATTATCAAGATTTTTGATGAGCCAGATGACACTGAATTTCATGTGACATTGGTTTAAATTGTATTGAAACAAAGTTAGATTGTCTATTTAAATCTATTCTTAAAACTTAATGTTTCCATTGGCACAGAAATAATCACAAACTTTACAAATGATTACACTTTACCTATTGGCTGGTCACAGTTGTCTCCCATGAATCCATCAGGACATTCACATCGGTATCCATTCACCATGTCATAACATGTAGCAGTGGCTGGACATGGACCACTAGCACACTCATCAATGTCTGCCCAGAAATTGTTAGTTAAAAGTAATAATAGGGATATAAAAGTGGTCAGAGTTGGATCTGTAACTAATCTTTATCTGAGAATAACAATCATGTGCCTTTATGTACTGTCGTGAATTACATTTATTGATTCATATTTTGTGTTATACGTTGTTGTTGTTAACATTGTTGCCCTTTCTGATGAACTCATTATATAGTCATATGTCATACATAATCAACCAATCAGCGCGCAGCCCAACGATAAGGCAGACGATCAAATCAAAATTTCTCGTGTGATGTAAGTTTCAGTTACAAGTTGGAGTGCGCGTGCATTCTTGTGTGATGTAAGTTTCATATACAAGTTGGAACGCACGCGCATATAAAGAACAGAGTTCCCAGTGTATCCTACTACTTGCTTGTATTGTCATTTCTATTACTGCTGTTTTCCGAACCCTTTTTCTATTGTGAGTCATCCACATGTACGTTGTTAAAAAGATCCTGAAGCAATGGCCAAATTGACTTCCCATCTCATACTCTTCAGTTAATAATTTTTGACAGAGACAATGTCTGTTAGTGTAAATGATACTCACCAATTTCACAGTTAACTCCAGTATACCCATCCATACATTGACATGTATATTGATTAACTTCATCAACACATGTACCACCATTCAAACATGGTAAACTTAGACATTCATTGATATCTGAAATGATACATGATTTTGAAATATATTCGCATGTCTTTACAACGTATGGTTGCATTGTACATTTTCGAAGTTTGTCAAGAAGTGGAAAGTATTCTATGACCTTCAACTCTAACAATTTTATATTTACAATTTCATCACTTTGATTCAGAACTGTGGAGGAACTCTGCATACAACATACTGTAGAAGTCAAAGTTCCAGTACTTTTCACAGTACAAATACTATTCTTTAACTTTACTGGAAGGGTACAATTTAAGGCATAATATTTTATATCAGGATATATAAAATTCCCCACCTTTTCATTAAAAAAAGCAAAATCTACATATATGTGTGTGTGATTAAAAATCAAGGGTAATAAAAGTAACACAATCAGTTTAAAACGAAGTAACACATTATATACTTGGTGTAACCTCTTCTAAGACCACTCTTAACATTGCTAAAGGTCCATGTCAGTGTGGGATTACAATTTAGATGAGTAAACCACTAATGCAAGGACCTTGGATTGAAAGATGGGCTTTTGTAAAGATGTTCATGGTTTGGAAATTACTTTCTACACAATTTGTGCCTGCATATCCATCAAAACAGTTAAATGTGTCCATATAGTTCCACCATCTAGATAGGGTAGCCTCTCAACACTTGTCAAACATAATAACTTCAATTATCAAAATACAATGAATTAATAGAGATCTACTATCCTTAATTGTAAAGCCTTATATCTAATAAATTGCAACTAACATGTAACAATTACAAAGACACTGTATATGTCAATAAAGCTATAATAACATTTAAAACAAATAAAAAAGAATCAAGACCTAAATACCACTTGTCTCATTGTGACTATACATGTAGATATCACTACATTTTGATCAAACTAACATAAACTGACATAAGTTATTACCTTCTTCACAGTTGAGTCCAGTGAAACCATCAACACAGTCACATGTGTACATGTTGTCACCATCTAAACACATACCACCATTTAGACAGGGTAGACTCTCACATTCATTCACCAATATAACTATAAAAAAAAAAAACATTTGAAAATCGCAGTAGACATTATTCAAAGGCATATAAATTGAATGTACATTGACTAATCATTAATACATAAATATTAACTTAAGACATGCATTTATTTTCAGTTGACAAAGGTCCAACTCAAGTATAAATACAATACAAAAATACACTCAAATCAAATGATGAAAACTAAAGTGAAACCTAATTAAACTTCCTACAACAATATATGAGTTCTAGTAAAGACAGTACAGCTGGATAATTTTTTAACAAATCACCTCTTCATTCTTGTGAAAGCAAAACAATTGAGTGCTTACTTCATTGAAAATACAGTAAAACCAGTGTTGTCCTTACCAACTTCACAATTTGTCCCAGTATACCCTTCCATACAGGTACATGTGTACATATCATCACCATCCTCACATAAACCACCATTTATACATGGACTAAGAAAGCAGTCATCATACTCTGTTTATAAAGAAAATCAATGAATTCTCAAGGTCTGACTTACATCAGACATGTACATACAAAAGTGATGAGGAATCTGTGTAAGTTATAATCACTTGCAACTTGTGGTGCTTTGGTCAGTCATACAATTCAATTGTTAATGAATTTATCAAAAATACATACATTGCAATAGGAGAATATGAAAGATATCAATGCTTTGAGTTCAGTTGGAATTGTAACAATTAATGCATGTTTATAGTAGACACAAACCTGTGCACTGGTCACCAAACCATCCATTCTCACAGTGACACATATATCTAGGATCAGATTCTATATTCTCACAAATTCCATCATTCTGACATGGCTGCTGCTCAACACATACATCAACAACTGCAAACATAAATCCAGAGAAATTGCAATGAATGACTTACAAGCTATCTTTCATCAAATACTGCTCAGAGTTAATTAATTTGAACGTTTTCCAACAAAAACACACATACATATAACTTTTTTTAAATTCAAAATATCAGATTGTCAACATTCAGTCAATATTTTCCACCAAAAACCAAGTTGATCATATTATAACTTTCATCTACAACACAGAGACTAAGTAGACAATTGTGTTTTGTATTAGAATACTTCTTTTTCTTAAATCTTCATATCCTGCCCACATATATCACCATATGCTTACATAAAGCAGTCCTTTAACAAGCAGGCTTACTAACATATTTCTGATATTATTTGGTATTGGGAAAAAAGAAACATACTTATAACAATGTCACAGTTGTCTCCCATGAATCCATCAGGACATTCACATCGGTATCCATTCACCATGTCATAACATGTAGCAGTGGCTGGACATGGACCACTACCACACTCATCAATGTCTACCCAGAAATTATGACAAATACAACATAAATTAATGTTTTATTCATTTGAGAACTTGTACTAATTCACCTATTGTAATGAATGTTTTAAGTTGTTGATAAAAGACTTTTTGTTTGTTTGAAGGAAAAGATATTAAAATGGAAGCAACTTTATCTAACTCCTAACATTAAAATCTCTACGCATAAAGTAATATGTAATTCAAATTTAACTAATTTTAAATACCAAATATTATAGTATTAACAAATGAGTATATGTCTCACCAATTTCACAGTTAACTCCATTATACCCATCCATACATTGACATGTATACTGATTAACTTCATCAACACATGTACCACCATTCAAACATGGTAAACTTAGACATTCATTGATATCTAGAAACAAAAAATATTAAATTTTTCACCATAATCACATCTTATATTTTGATATCATCGATATTATTCATGATAATTGTAAATCCTGATATCCATAATATAAACAAGTACCCGCACTATAAGACACAAATATAACAGGTGTAAATTTTAAAACGTAACCGTTTACAATGATATGGTCAGGTTTATGCCACATATTAAAGTTCACTGTATTTTAGCAGGACATATTTTAGGAGCCTTAGCCTTGATTTTGATGTTAATGACCCATGCTTCAATTTTTAAACCTTGTGACTGTCTCTTAAATGTAATGAAATCCTAGCTCTCATGAAAGTAATATCATTTGTAACAATATTCTTGGCTGAATAACCAAATTCTTATTTTAATAATTTCATCTATCATCCGTCAAATTATACTTAATACCTTCAGCTGACAAAGGATGTTACAAAAGGCACATTACATTGCTTCAAAAAGATCAGAATACCTTCTTCACAGTTGAGTCCAGTGAAACCATCAACACAGTCACATGTGTACATGTTGTCACCATCTAAACAAGTGCCACCATTCAGACAGGGTAGACTCTCACATTCATCAACCATAATAACTGGGAAAATAATGTTAGGAAATATTTTGAAAGTAGTATGTTGACAAAAAAAGTTACCAATTTATAGTTTTAAATTATTTCAAGCACATATCTATTTTCAGTTTACAAAAGTCTAACACATGTAACTGTGGGAAATCCAATGCAAAAAATACTCGGAGCAGATCAATTCATGCACACACTAGCAAAGGGAGCACCTCAGGATGATTTTTTTTTAAATATCGTTTTCTGAGTGGTAGCAGAACCAGTGGATGCTTGCTTCATGGAAAATACAGAAAACCTGTGTACTGTTGTCCTTACCAAGTTCACAATTTATCCCAGTAAACCCTTCCATACAGGTACATGTGTACATATCATCACCATCCTCACATAAACCACCATTTATACATGGACTAAGGAAGCAGTCATCATAATCTGTTTTACATTTAAAAAAAAAACATTGGTTAAAAGTATTTTTTCCTTATACAAATGTAACAACAATTTTGAACATTCTCAATCATAACACACATGAGAAGTTATCACTAATTCTACGAGTTTCTTTATAGCTAGAATTTAATCACTTTCTTTAAAACTATTTTTCCTCCTTTTTTAGCAAAATTTCTGTTGATGGTTAAGGTTCCATTTTATATGATTATATTTTAGTAACATTTGTTAATGTTTAGGAGAAATCAAAATGTTTTCAAATAGTCAGATAGAAACAATCAATACCTAACCATCATGAAATAAACAAATCTGCAAAAACAATGAATTTACTAAATAAATCGGTAGAACATAGTTTCTTGGATGTGACCAGAAGACAGATATAGTTCACACTGATGAACCACAAAAAAACACCACAATCTGCATGGATAACTAGTAGAGATTAACATTGAACTAGTAGACACAAACCTGTGCACTGGTCACCAAACCATCCATTCTCACAGTGACACATATATCCAGGATCAGATTCTATATTCTCACAAATTCCATCATTCTGACATGGCTGCTGCTCAATACATACATCAACAGCTGCAAACATAAATTCAGTCAATGTTTTCCATCAAAAACCAAATTGAATGTACATATAACTTTGAACAACAATACAAAATATTACCATCTTCTGTATTACTTAATGTCAATTTTTATGCAGAATATCCTTTTTGCATACACATGTAACTTTAAGTTAACACATATTTCTGATATTATTTGGTATTGGGGAAAAAAGAAACATACTTATAACAATGTCACAGTTGTCTCCCATGAATCCATCAGGACATTCACATCGGTATCCATTCACCATGTCATAACATGTAGCAGTGGCTGGACATGGAGCACTAGCACACTCATCAATGTCTACCCAGAAAGTATGACAAATACAACATAAATTAAAGTTTTATTCATGTGAGGACATTCACCTATTGTAATGAATGTGTTAAGTTGTTGATAAAAGACTTTTTGTTTGTTTGAAGGAAAAGATATTAAAATGGAAGCAACTTTATCTAACTCCTAACATTAAAATCTCTACGCATAAAGTAATATGTAATTCAAATTTAACTAATTTTAAATACCAAATATTATAGTATTAACAAATGAGTATATGTCTCACCAATTTCACAGTTAACTCCATTATACCCATCCACACATTGACAAGTATACTGATTAACTTCATCAACACATGTACCACCATTCAAACATGGTAAACTTAGACATTCATTGATATCTAGAAACAAAAAATATTAAATTTTTCACCATAATCACATCTTATATTTTGATATCATCG
The DNA here is from genome assembly GCF_964340395.1 of Glandiceps talaboti. Lineage (NCBI taxonomy): Eukaryota > Metazoa > Hemichordata > Enteropneusta > Spengelidae > Glandiceps > Glandiceps talaboti. The sequence continues at coordinate 2,966,571 of NC_135549.1, read as the reverse complement.
ATATTATTCATGATAAATTGTAAATCCCAATATCCATAATATAAACAAGTACCCACACTATAAGACACAAATATAACAGGGTGTAAATTTTAAAACGTAACTGTTTACAAAGATATGGTCAGGTTTATGCCACATATTAAAGTTCACTGTATTTTAGCAGGACATATTTTAGGAGCCTTAGCCTTGATTTTGATGTCAATGACCCATGCTTCAATTTTTAAACCTTGTGGCTGTCTTTTAAATGTAATGAAATCCTAGCTCTCATGAAAGTAATATCATTTGTAACAATATTCTTGGCTGAATAACCAAATTCTTATTTTAATAATTTCATGTATCATCCATCAAATGATACTTAATCCCTTCAGCTGACAAAGGATGTTACAAATGCACATTACATTGCTTCAAAAAGATCAGAATACCTTCTTCACAGTTGAGTCCAGTGAAACCATCAACACAGTCACATGTGTACATGTTGTCACCATCTAAACAAGTACCACCATTCAGACAGGGTAGACTCTCACATTCATCAACTATAATAACTGGGAAAATAATATTGTTAGGAAAAATTTTGAAAGTAGTATGTTGACAAAAAAGTTACAAATTTATATAGTTTTAAATTATTTCAAGCACAGATCTATTTTCAGTTTACAAACGTCTAACACATGTAACTGTGGGAAATCCAATGCAAAAAATACTCGGAGCAGATCAATTCATGCACACACTAGCAAAGGGAGTACCTCAAGATGAATTCTTTTTTAAATATCTTTTTCTGAGTGGTAGCAGAACCAGTGGATGCTTGCTTCATGGAAAATACTGAAAACCTGTGTACTGCTGTCCTTACCTACTTCACAATTTGTCCCAGTATACCCTTCCATACAGGTACATGTGTACATATCATCACCATCCTCACATAAACCACCATTCATACATGGACTAAGGAAGCAGTCATCATACTCTGTTTTACATTTAAAAAAAACATTCGTTAAAAGTATTTTGTCCTTTTACAAATGTAACAACAATTTTGACCGTTCACTATTAGAACACACATGAGAAGCTAACACTAATTCTATGAGTTTCTTTATAGCTGGATTTTAATCACTTTCTTCCAAACTATTTTTCCTCCTTTTCTTAGCAAGATAAGATGCAATTTCTCTTGATGGTTAAGGTGCAATTTTATAGGAGTATAAATGTTTAGTAACATTAATTCTTAGGAGAAAACAACATACTTTGACTGAAATAGTCAGGTAATAATAAGACATAACCGTCATAAAATAAACAAATCTGCAAATGTTTACTTCAAAAAAACAATGAATTTACTAAATAAACCGGTAGAACATAGTTTCTTGGATGTGACCAGAAGATAGATATAGTTCACCCTGATGGACAACAAAAAAACACCACAATCTGCATGGATAAATAGTAGAGATTAACATTGTACTAGTAGACACAAACCTGTGCACTGGTCACCAAACCATCCATTCTCACAGTGACACATATATCCAGGATCAGATTCTATATTCTCACAAATTCCATCATTCTGACATGGCTGCTGCTCAACACATACATCAACAGCTGCAAACATAAATTCAGTCAATGTTTTCCATCAAAAACCAAATTGAATGTACATATAACTTTGAACAACAATACAAAATATTACTCTTCGCTTCTGTATTACTTGATTTGTCAATTTTTATGCGGAATATCCTTTGTGCATACACATGTAACTTTAAGTTAACACATATTTCTGATATTATTTGGTATTGGGATAAGAAACATACTTATAACAATGTCACAGTTGTCTCCCATGAATCCATCAGGACATTCACATCGGTATCCATTCACCATGTCATAACATGTAGCAGTGGCTGGACATGGAGCACTAGCACACTCATCAATGTCTACCCAGAAATTATGACAAATACAACATAAATTAATGTTTTATTCATTTGAGGACTTGTACTAATTCATCTACTGTAATGAATGTGTTAAGTTGTTGATAAAAGACTTTTTGTTTGTATGAAGGAAAAGATATTAAAATGGAAGCAACTTTATCTAACTCCTAACATTAAATCTCTACGCATAAAGTAATATGTCATTCAAATTTAGCTAATTTTAAATACCAAATATAATAGTATTAACAAATGAGTATATGTCTCACCAATTTCACAGTTAACTCCAGTATACCCATCCATACATTGACATGTATACTGATTAACTTCATCAACACATGTACCACCATTTAAACATGGTAAACTTAGACATTCATTGATATCTAGAAACAAAAAAATATTAAATCTTTCACCATAATCACATCTTATATTTTGATATCATCGATATTATTCATGATAAATTGTAAATCCCAATATCCATAATGTAAACAAGTACCCACACTATAAGACACAAATATAACAGGGTGTAAATTTTGGATCGTTTCTGTTTACAATGATATGGTCACGTTTATACCCCATTTAAATTCACTTTATTTTAGGAGGACATATTTTAGATACCTTAGTCTGACTGTGAGACAGTCTTAGACTAAGATCCTTACTTGATATTTTTAACTTTGCCATACTCTTTAAAATGCAATGAAGTCCCAGCTATCTTCAAAGCATCAATTTTAACAACGTACTTGGCTGAATAACCAAATTCTTATTTTAATAATTTCATCTATCCGTCAAATGATGACCAATTTTACCAATTATAAATGAGTACATACATAATCCCTTCAGCTGACAAAGGATGTTACAAATGTACATTACATTGCTTCAAAAAGATCAGAATACCTTCTTCACAGTTGAGTCCAGTGAAACCATCAACACAGTCACATGTGTACATGTTGTCACCATCTAAACAAGTACCACCATTCAGACAGGGTAGACTCTCACATTCATCAATCATAATAACTGGGAAAATAATATTGTTGGGAAAAATTTTGAAATTAGTATGTTAACAAAAAAGTTACCAATTTATATAGTTTTAAATTATTTCATGCAGATATCTATTTTCAGTTTACAGTTTACAAACGTCTAACACATGTAACTGTGGGAAATCCAATGCAAAAAATACTCGGAGCAGATCAAATCATGCACACTCTAGCAAAGGGAATACCTCAAGATGAATTTGTTTTTAAATATCTTTTTCTGAGTGGTAGCAGAACCAGTGGATGCTTGCTTCATGGAAAATACAGAAAACCTGTGTACTGTTGTCCTTACCTACTTCACAATTTGTCCCAGTAAACCCTTCCATACAGGTACATGTGTACATATCATCACCATCCTCACATAAACCACCATTCATACATGGACTAAGGAAGCAGTCATCATACTCTGTTTTACATTTTAAAAAAACATTGGTTAAAAGTACTTTTTCCTTATACAAATGTAACAACAATTTTGAACATTCTCTATCATAACACACATGAGAAGCTACCACTAATTCTATGGGTTTCTTTATAGCTAGAATTTAATCACTTTCTTTGAAACTATTTTTCCTCCTTTTTTTAGCAAAATTTTTGTTGATGGTTAAGGTTCCATTTTATATGATTATATTTCAGTAACATTTGTTAATGTTTTGGAGAAATCAAAATGTTTTCAAATAGTCAGATAAAAACAATAAATACATAATCATCATGAAATAAACAAATTTGCAAATGTTTACTTCAAAAAACAATTTACTGAATTTACTACATAAACCGGTAGAACATAGTTTCTTGGATGTGACTAGAAGACAGATATAGTTCACACTGATGGACCACAAAAAAGACCACAATCTACATGGATAAATAGTAGAGATAAACAGTACTAGTAGACACAAACCTGTGCACTGGTCACCAAACCATCCATTCTCACAGTGACAAATATATCCAGGATCCGATTCTATATTCTCACAAATTCCATTATTCTGACATGGCTGCTGCTCAACACATACATCAACAACTGCAAACATAAATCCAGAAATTGCAATAACTTATGACTTAATATCTTTCACTAGATACTGCGCCGAGTTAATTGATTTGAACCATTTCAACAACATTCAGTCAATGTTTTCCATCAAAAACCAAATTGAATGTACATATAACTTTGAACAACAATACAAAATATTACTCTTCACTTCTGTATTACTTCATTTGTCAATTTGTATGCGGAATATCCTTTGTACATACACATGTAACTTTAAGTTAACACATATTTCTGATATTATTTGGTATTGGGAAAAAAGAAACATACTTATAACAATGTCACAGTTGTCTCCCATGAATCCATCAGGACATTCACATCGGTATCCATTCACCATGTCATAACATGTAGCAGTGGCTGGACATGGACCACTACCACACTCATCAATGTCTACCCAGAAATTATGACAAATACAACATAAATTAAAGTTTTATTCATGTGAGGACTTGTACTAATTCACCTATTGTAATGAATGTGTTAAGTTGTTGATAAAAGACTTTTTGTTTGTTTGAAGGAAAAGACATTAAAATGGAAGCAACTTTATCTAACTCCAAACATTAAATCTCTACGCTTAAAGTAATATGTAATTCAAATTTAACTAATTTTAAATACCAAATATTATAGTATTAACAAATGAGTATATGTCTCACCAATTTCACAGTTAACTCCAGTATACCCATCCATACATTGACAAGTATATTGATTAACTTCATCAACACATGTACCACCATTCAAACATGGTAAACTTAGACATTCATTGATATCTAGAAACAAAAAATATTCAATCTTTCACCATAATCACATCTTATATTTTGATATCATCGATATTATTCATGATAAATTGTAAATTCTGATATCCATAATACAAACAAGTACCCACTCTATAAGACACAAATATAACAGGTGTAAATTTTGAAACGTAACTGTTTACAATGATATGGTCAGGTTTTGCCACATATTAAAGTTCACTGTATTTTAGCAGGACATATTTTAGGAGCCTTAGCCTTGATTTTGATGTTAATGACCCATGCTTCAATTTTAAAACCTTGTGACTATCTTTTAAATGTAATGAAATCCTAGCTCTCATGAAAGTAATATCATTTGTAACAACATTCTTGGCTGAATAACCAAATTCTTATTTTAATAATTTCATGTATCATCCGTCAAATGATGACCAATTTTACCAATTATACATGAGTACATACATAATCCCTTCAGCTGATAAAAGGATGTTACAAATGCACATTACATTGCTTCAAAAAGATCAGAATACCTTCTTCACAGTTGAGTCCAGTGAAACCATCATCACAGTCACATGTGTACATGTTGTCACCATCTAAACAAGTACCACCATTCAGACAGGGTAGACTCTCACATTCATCAACCATAATAACTGGGAAAATAATATTGTTAGGAAAAATTTTGAAAGTAGTATGTTGACAAAAAAGTTACCAATTTATATAGTTTTAAATTATTTCAAGCACATATCTATTTTCAGTTTACAAAAGTCTAACACATGTAACTGTGGGAAATCCAATGCAAAAAGTACTCGGAGCAGATCAATTCATGCACACACTAGCAAAGGGAGTACCTCAAGATTAATTTTTTTAAAAGGATGTTACAAATGCACATTACATTGCTTCAAAAAGATCAGAATACCTTCTTCACAGTTGAGTCCAGTGAAACCATCAACACAGTCACATGTGTACATGTTGTCACCATCTAAACAAGTACCACCATTTAGACAGGGTAGACTCTCACATTCATCAACCATAATAACTTGGAAAAATAATATTTTTAGGAAAAATTAAAAAAGTTATGAATTTATAGTGTTCAAATTATTTAAAGCAGATAGGTATTGTCAGTTGACAAACATATAACTGAGGGAAAATCCAATGCAAACATACTCAGATCAGATCAAATCATGCAAACTCTCGCCAAAGGGAGTACCTCAAGATGATTTTTTTTAGATATCTTTCTGGTAGCAGAACAAGTGGATGCTTGTTTCATTCATTCTAAATGCTGAATACCTGTGTACTGCTGTCCTTACCTACTTCACAATTTGTCCCAGTATACCCTTCCATACACGTACATGTGTACATATCATCACCATCCTCACATAAACCACCATTCATACATGGACTAAGGAAGCAGTCATCATAATCTGTTTTACATTTTAAAAAAAAAACATTGGTTAAAAGTACTTTTTCCTTATACAAATGTAACAACAATTTTGAACATTCACTATTAGAACACATGAGAAGCTACCACTAATTCTATGGGTTTCTTTATAGCTAGAATTTAATCACTTTCTTTGAAACTATTTTTCCTCCTTTTTTTGGCAAAATAATAATATGCAATTTTTCTTGATGGTTAAGGTTCCATTTTATATGATTATATTTTAGTAACATTTGTTAATGTTTAGGAGAAATCAAAATGTTTTCAAATAGTCAGATAAAAATAATGAATACATAATCATCATGAAATAAACAAATTTACAAATGTTTACTTCAAAAAACAATTTAATGAATATACTACATGAACCGATAGAACATAGTTTCTTGGATGTGACAGAAGACAGATATAGTTCACAGTGATGAACCACAAAAAAACACCACAATCTGCATGGATAAATAGTAGAGATAAACATGTACTAGTAGACACAAACCTGTGCACTGGTCACCAAACCATCCATTCTCACAGTGACACATATATCCAGGATCAGATTCTATATTCTCACAAATTCCATCATTCTGACATGGCTGCTGCTCAACACATACATCAACACCTGCAAACATAAATCCAGAAATTGCAATGGATAACTTACGAGATATGTTTCACCAAATACTGCTCAGAGTTAATTAATTCAAATGTTTCCAGCAAAACAAATATACCTTCTTTTTTTTAAAATTTAAATATATTAGATTGTCTTGTGTACTATTCCTTTTGTTCAATTCTACAGGGAATATCCTGCTTTCAAACACTATATGCTTAGAATCTACAAGTAAAATGTCTGTTAAAACATATTTCTGATATTTTTTGGTATTGGGAAAAAGGAAACATACTTATAACAATGTCACAGTTGTCTCCCATGAATCCATCAGGACATTCACATCGGTATCCATTCACCATGTCCAAACATGTAGCAGTGGCTTGACATGGAGCACTAGCACACTCATCAATGTCTACACAGAAAGTATGACAAATATAAAACAAAGTTTTATTCATTAAGGTGAGGTTGGACAATTCAACTATTGCAATGAATGTATGAAGTTGTCAATAATAGACTTGTATGAAATCGTTATTTCATTTGTTTGAAGTGACAGACATTATGTTGCAATGAATCATTTTAACATTTATTTTCAATATAACAAGTTTCAATCACAAATATCAATCAAATACTGTATGACCTACCAATTTCACAGTTAACTCCAGTATACCCAGCCACACATTGACAAGTATATTGATTAACTTCATCAAAACATGTACCACCATTTAAACATGGTAGGCTTAGACATTCATTGACAGCTGGAAAAAGAAAAAGTGGAAAGTTGTGGAAATAGTGGAAAACTATCTATTTCTATTCATAGGTTTATTAGAATTCTAGTGGGCAGGACAGTTTTAACCCAAACACAATCAAAGAGTTTGTAAACTTGTTAGCCATCGCAATGGCACAACATTAACAGGCAAAGCAACTGAAACTTACAAGTGCTGCCATGCCTAAACACACTTTGTTTTGACACTTGTTCTTTGGTAAAGTGTATGTAAAAGAATACTTATACAACTGGATCTCTAATGCAGACCCTTGCTACCATTAATAACACCAAAACTTTGATCATAATGTAACTTGTGAGAAATGGGTTTCAATATTAAAATTTTCAGCAATGTTGCTCAGCAATAACAGTGATATACTGGGAAGGGGGGTTGGTTAGAACCTTGGAAACCTGTTTAAATCGCAGTATAACTTCATTACAGTACATCTGCTTGCCAATTTAATAGATTAACTTATTATCTCCTAGGTGCAGACATTTGCCCCAAAAGTATCCTGTAAAATCATTAAACTGACTGGCATCGAGTGCTACTACATTAGAAATAAATGTGTTTCTCATTCATCAAAAGAACACTTTACCTGTTTTTAAATATATTCTCAGAGAAAAAATCAAATCATGAGATTTTGATGCGTAGATGATAAATGAAAACACCAAGAATGAAACGATTTGATGAGAGTGGCAGTGTCACTGACCTTCCTCACATCGCACTCCCATAAATCCAGCTGGACATTGACATATGTATGTTTCATCACTATCTATGCATGTACCATCATTTTCACATGGTAAACTAAAACATGCTGATTGGATGTCTTTAGTTGTTGTCATATCACCAGTTATCACATCAGTGGCTGTCATGTCAACTGTTGTCATCACTCCCTCTGAAGTGACCATTCCATCTGTTATCCCTTCATCTGTAGTGACCATTCCATCTGTTATTATCACTCCCTCTGTAGTGACCATTCCATCTGTTATCCCTTCATCTGTAGTGACCATTCCATCTGTTGTTATTACTCCCTCTGTAGTGACCATTCCATCAGTTGTAATCCCTTCATCAGTCACTATAATTTCTGCAGGGTTATAGATATGGTTGTAAATTTGCCTAATTTCCACATTTGTGCAGCAAGTCTTTGATAGTATATTCCTATCTATTCCAACAATGTGGCTGAAAGTAATCTACTCCTAAGTCTAAGAATGTGTAACTTTAGTCTTCAATTCAGGATAGAAGAAATTACCTACCCACATCACAAAGTTCTCCTGTCCAACCAGGATCACATATACATATAAAGGTATCACCATCTGGTTCACACAATCCATTATTACATGGCTCATCTCCACATAAATAGTTTTCTAGAATTACAAACATGATTACGTATGTACCATTGATATTGATTACTTGAACTGTGTATTTACTGGTGACTTGCAAGTCCATTGGGCTGGACAACTCATAGAGTTGCAAGTCAAAATAATAAATAAACTACTACTACTACTACTACTACTACTACTACTAAATAAACTACTACTACTACTACTACTACTACTACTACTACTACTACTACTACTACTACTACTACTACTATTACTACTACTACAGCTCCTGTCAGTACATTTTGATCAGGATGTTAATTGTTATCCATGGTGTCTCCTCAATTCTGGCAGACTTCTAACTCTGGATGTATTGTTGTGACATCGATTCTCTCACTTTGAGTTTTAAAAAACTTTGACTACACTGTAACTATGTACATCCAGAGCTAGCACCTCATGCACAAAAATGCCCAAATATAGACATACATGTATTACGCTTACCGAATTCCTTTTCTTCACACAGTGGTCCAGAAAAAGTTTCCACACACAGACATCTGAAGCCATTTTCGTCTATCTCACAAGTGGCTCCATTCTCACAAGGTGTACTCTCACACGGATCAAATGCTAATGTGTCAGAAATCAAAATGTCACGTACGTAAATAATGATAACACTTAATAGCTAGCTGACATAAATGTCAAATTATTGTACTTGTTCCGGGACTTGTTGAAGTTTTGCCCATCATGTGGCCGATACGGCTATAGGGGACATTGATTATATCTACACGCCCGTGGACTCATCCATGATCTGGCGTGACCACACATGGGACAATATCTTGGATTTTATACCTACACAGCTCATATATTTGGTATGCAGGTTGGATCGATCGATAGCAACTATAGTACTGCATACTGCAACGTAAAACTAGTCTACTACAGTATAGGTTAACGATACAATCGTCATATTCATGCTGATGATGGACGCCTAACCACTCTCGACCGACAGCTTTTAGCAAATAGCAATAGGTGCGCCGCTGTCGTTGACTGTATTGTGATACTCTTGTTCTCAGAAATGAGGGCGCTATACTAACACTGCACTGAGCGGTGCGGCGTTTAGGGAGCCTTCAGTAATTATAAGGGGAGGGTCTGGGCATTCAGGCCCAGATTGTTGAATAAAATATTACCCTTGCCCTGTTATATATTTCAAAAACATTGTTCAAATACTGTCAGACATCATGGAAAAGAACGACAGTCCCAGAATCAATGGTTTCAAGGAAATGGTCCCACCGCTGCCACCACATTAAAAGTTTTAACTGCCTTGGTTATTTCCAAACGACTACCACCACAGTGAATTTGTGTGACGGCACTACATCAATCAGTACCTGTGTTTGGATCTCACTGACTGAGCTGAATGTCAAAAAATTAACTCTCAGACACTAGATGCGCACATCCCCACCATTGCTGGCGACCCCGAAATCAACATTCCACAACATTATCCCAACTATATTACCAATCTGTTCCTGTTTTGCTCCTATGAGACCCACTGCTCTCCTCACATCACAACTGACAAGTAATTCACTACATGGTCAGAAGCAATTTGATTGATATGGTCTGATATCATGGTACTGAACCCTACCCCTGACCCTATTACATGTACCAATGGTGGCAGTTGTATGTAGAACCGAAAAATAAATTATGACCCACCCCCGAGAATCGAATTGTAAAAGGTTATACACCTCCATTCCCAGCCCTCCCCCGTGTAATTATTGAGGGTCCCCTTAAGTTTGTAGTCATGTGAAGGTACGTATACTTTTACTTCGTCCTAGTATTGTATAACTACAATGCACGGTGTTTCAACACCATTACAATTGTTTGAACCGTGAAAATTCGCGTAGTATTAGAGCTTTCAAAGAAAATGTGCTTATTTTAGTGCAGAATAGACACTTTTGTCTGCCATATACGGAAATGAATAAAGAAAGAAATGCACATATTTTTTTTAAAAAAGCATCGCAAAGATATCATAAATTCCATTCGGTAAAGTAACTTTTTACAAGCTTTGTACTATATTTCAGATGTTTACCTTCGCTACATGTTGGTCCAGTCCATCCACCTGGACAGTCACAGAAATAGTCGCCAATCTCGTTCAGACAGGAACCGCCATTTTGACACGGATTGCTGACACATTCATCGACATCTATGAATTTACAAAGAATGGAAAACAAATGAATCAACTAAGGCACAAATATCTCTCTTTATTCCTTGTATCCCAGCTTTGAGAAAGGGTAGGAATTGAAACTACCAAGACCTGGTAGGCCTTGGCTTGTTATAATATCAATTTAACATGAAGGCCTACTCGAGTGTGTTGGCTTTAACGTTTGGAAGACCATGCCATACTGCGGATCTGGGATCCCCGAAGTGTGAAAATAAGGCTTATTTACATCTCCATTCCCGGATCCCATATCTTATAATACTTCGTCACATAACATCATTTGTAATCACAGCACGTCATACCACATCTAAACTATATTACAACACTCTACGTATCATTAGGTGAAATCATAATCATACGGATATATGTACATATGTACAATAGTTTTTATCATAAAAGACTTATAGCCACATTGCTAGTAGGTTTACTTGTAGGCCTATATATTATGAAATCACTCATACTGGCAAACGTTAACAGTTCGTTTGTTGACTAGGATAGACGACGTCGCATCAAATCTGACGTCATCACATACGTCACAGTAACATATCACACGACA